>NC_091754.1:60535225-60762725 GCF_043380555.1 Nothobranchius furzeri
TCATTGTGAATTTTTTTTTCTCTGTATGAATCTTCAGACTCGGACATCTGGGGTTTAAAGCTGTAACGGCAAATCTGAACAACAGATTAGCATAAAACATTTTTTTCATGCCTCTTAACAACGTTATAACATCATACAGCTTTAAGTATTTGGTTGTTCTTCTTCCCAAACTTTCACACTTCCCTGGGTCGTCCACTCAGTATGCACTCGCGTGTTTAGCAACAGATCACCACTGCTGTGAGAGGTTTTTGGCTCAATCATAACAGAGATGGAGAAACAGCCGGCTGCTACCACTTTACCTTTAGGACAAACTACCAGAGTCCCAAAAAGAAAAACACCATTTGAATTCAAATTCAATTCAAAGATAATTTATTAATCCCAGAGGGAAATTAGAGTTTCAGTACACACAATTCAGAGATCAGACATACATAGGCATAGACACATGACAAGAATTGGTGACTGTGGTCATTCACAACCCTGAGTCGCGCTACCTTAATAGAGATCAGAGGGTTACATGAGGATTGGTTCAGGTGGAGGAAAAAAAAGGCACTTCAGAGTTACCCTCCACCAGGAGGGCAGCTTTGCTATGCAAAAAACACCTCAGACGGAAATGCAACAGACTTCAGACATTACATATCATAAGTGTCCACTAGGTGGGGTGGCGGGTTGGGGACTCTCCACACGTCAGTGCATGCAGCTGCGATAAGCAGCGCACGTCACCTCAGTCTGGACAGGGGAGGGAGGTCGTTGGGGTTTGGAGGGCACAGTGACTCCTGGAACGATTCGGCGGCCTTCACAGCCCGCAGCCCCACCCAGGCTGGGATAGGAGACAGAGTTGTCATGGCAACGGCAGCATTCCACATTTCTTCTGAGGGGGAGTATTTGTTGCAGCCTCACAGGCTCAAGGGCACCAGATTCAGATTAGAAATTGTTTTGGGGCCAGGCAGAGATAATTCCCTCTCTGTCTTAGAGTTCCGTTGGTCCTCAAACTCTCAAAATCCCAATAACGGCGTAAATTAGTCTATCCCAATCCGTGCTGATTCGTCCACTCACTCCTTGATGGCATCCATCTTTTGTGCCAAAGCATGAATCTCAGCCAAAGTTCCAAGCTTACGACTCATCTCGACAATTATATGAGTCCGTGCATTCACAGCGCGGTGTAATCCATCCCTGAGCTCTGGGAGAGCGCCAATATTCCTCGACAGCTCGTTAATTTTCTGGTAAGCCAGTAAGCCTCCTAGGCCAAAGAGCAGGAAACCTGACACCAACACCACGAATATCCAGACGTCTTCAGAATCCTCTACAGACAGTTGAGAGAGGCAGATCAGGTTCCACTGTTTCCAGGAGTCCATGATATGCCCAGCTGGCTCTGTCCCAGAGGGGCAACCGGGAGCTCCTTATCCCGTTCTCATTGTTGAAAAATTTTGTCAATCGCGTTGAGACCAACTTATCAGATCCATGTTTAATAATTTCCAGTTTCCAGAAAAAATGCAGAAGCAGCCGTACACCGAAAGACAGACAAAAAGCCTTGAGGATAAGATAGGGAGGAGGGGGAGGAAAAAATCGTCTGTACTCTCCAAGAGCTGGAAGAATCGGTCACGGACAACAAAAGACGTTTGGACTTAGAAAATGACGATTGGGGTTTAGCACAAATTTGTTTCTTTAGGCGCGGCTAGAGTCAATAGGGAGCCAAAGTCTCTTCCCTTTCCGGTTGGCTCATGGGGTCCTGGGATAAAAACGCTATTTTCTAACACGCTTTGCCGTTCGCCCTGGATCACACATAAGCTGTACTGCAATTTAAATGAAAAGTAATGATGGGTGTTTCGACCATGCCTGTCACGTACTTTGAGATTTATCAGCTTGTAAAAGTTCGTAATTAGCATGACTACACACCAGAAATCGGCACGTCGCATATGTGACATCACCTCACAAGCTCCTCCCCCCTGGCGTAGCTGCTACTCACCACATGACCAGATTTATGGTGGTTCTTTCCTCCTGTGGGAAGTTTGCTGAACTTACAGCCCTTTTCCCTCAGTGTTCTCCGTGTCTGGTTCGATGACGTCACTTTCGTTAAGCGCATCTGTAGTCCTGGACTTATTTTCACACAAAACCTAAACTGTCGTTCCCCCTGTTAGAAAATAAGCACTTTCTCGGTATCAAAATGCTTCTGTAAAATTCATGGACATTATGTGTGAAATCCATGGCACAAAACAAGTGGAGTTAGAAAATAGCGTTTTTAGTCCCGTTGACCTGCAAACATTCTTTTGTTCTTACGGGAACCCGTCTACCGGAAGCAGATGGGCGTGGCTTAGGCTACAGCCGACGGGAGGGGTGAGAGATCCGTGACCGTGTTTTTGTTTAAAAGCTAGCTTGTTTTCAGATTTGCTGTTGCAGCTTTACAGTTGGGTCAGGAATCAAGCAAACTTTTCTGTATGGAGTGTTATCTCAAACAGATAAGCTCTATTGGGTCAAACTCTGAAGCAGAGAAAAAATTACAACTAAAATACATTTTTATTGTACCGATGATTATTTGCTTTAGATAGGGGGTGAGTTAGTCGTAGCGTGAGTTATTTATGATGTAAACACAGTGTTGGAGCTGTCTTTAGTGCCGTTTGAAAGCCAGTTTTCCTTCTAAACATGAGTTAGAAGTCAAATATTGGTTCCTGTATTTGTCATTTTTCTTAGTAAATAGATTTTTGGTGGATCTTTCTGAAAACAAAACCCAAAACAATTCTTGTTAGATAAAACTATTTAAAAAAAAGGCCAAAACGACTAATTTAAAGGGTCTGCCTTAGGTTTTATAAAGTAATTTTCTCTAAAACATCCGATTTTTTGTATGAAACTTGCTTCAGCTAATGGTCAGACACTTTGAATTGCTAGGTGTTTTGGATTGTAGCTTTTTACTTTCAAACAATATTCTCATTACAATTTACATTTTTTTTAGATGAAAATAATTTCCCCCCACATTTTCTGCTGTTTCATTCATTTACTCTCACTCGGTAGCACGAGTTCGAGGATTTCCTGGACTCTAACTTTTATTGTGTTACATAAAGTATTCAGATAAGCCTCGGAGTTCCTGAGACGAATGATTCTGAGGCTCTCCGTTTCGATCCGAGCTCTCAAAAAGAGATGTAGGCATTAAGAGGGTAATCCCAAGTAAAATGTGATGTTTTTAATAGAATAGAATATACTTTATTAATCTCAGAGTGGGGGGATTGATTTGCTACAGCAGCATATACACTTAAAAAAAATGGAAGAATAAGAATAACAAGATTACAGGTAAACACACAAAGGCAGTAAGGGACTCAGACATACTAATGTACATCTGGTGTTGCACAATCATTGAACACAAACTGAATGTTGCATTGATGTTATTGCGTAACAGGATAATGCCAGTACCAGTTCAACTGAACACTCTTACTGCTCTAATGCAGTCATCTGGGATTAAACAGCATTTAATGATGAGTAATTAACCCCACTGACCTTCGTTACCTATTTCTCTCTACGTCTGGCTGTCTGTTCGCCCTAAAACCACCTGCTGATAACCAGCTCCATGTCACGGACCACACGTCACCACGCCCGTCAACACGTGTGTCAGCATTTGTTCACGCCTTCTCATAACACTCACCGACTCGTCTCAGCCCGATGCCTCACTCGTGTCTGCACACGTGCGCGTTTGTGGGAATGAGATAATGGGTCGTCTGTCGCCCGAGGGGCAGCTGTGACACCGTTTAGCAAAAAGTGGTTGAATCTTTTCATCTGGACGGTGAATCTGAGCTACAGAGATGCACAGCTGCTTCAGTTTTACTGGTAAAAACACAGCCAGAGACTTTAACTCAGGGGACGAATAATCCCACTAGCTTCACAGACATAGCTGGTTTTTGTCTTCAGTTGTTTTTATGTTCATGCTACAGCATGTTAAGAGTTCAGCACTTAAGAATTGGCTTAAATAAAACCCAGCAGCTACTGTGCCACTGTGTTTGTTTTAATGGGATTACTGCTTTTGATTCATGAGAATGTTGGCGCGACCACAGCGACTTGAGGCCTCTATTCTTGTTTCAGTGGCGGGAAAGCAGCTCGCTGACGGTCACGGCCGCAGATGGGCACAAAAGCATGCAGACCGCTGAGGCTAATTCAGGGAAATGTGAGAGTTTAGATAGGAGAGGCAGAGAGTGGCAGCTCATGTAGTCTTATGGAGTTTTACGGGAAGTAAAAGTTTGTTTTAAAACTTTTTTTTGTCTATTTTTTTTCTTTTAAAGACCTTTCTTCCCAGCAAACTGTGGTTAAACATAATGTTTCTCAGACGGTGATGCAGATTGAAAGTTCTGTGTAAAAGTACTGCAAAGATTTGACTGATTTCTTCCGTTTTTGCTTTTGTCGTCGCACTTAAATGTTTCAGATCAGAAAGGTATAGTTTTAATGTGGGTGACCAGCGTTTATGTGTGCATTGAAGGCTTACAAAGGACCCTTTTCTAAAGCCACTCTTCATTCCAGGTTTGCTATTTTTCAGCCACATTAGAGGCTTTTCCAGCATGAACGACCTGTTTAAGGTGCTAGATCAGGATTCATGGTTCCATCGGTTACAGCGGGGGGGGGGGGGGGGGGGGCCTAAAGCAGCCCCAGACCATCACACTACCACCGCCGTGTCTGACTGTTGCTGCGATGTTTGAGTTAGCTTTACTCCAGATGGAACAGGACACACACCCATAATAGGGATCACCAACTTTTGGGAAGCTGACAGCTGCATCATGGTTATTGAGCCATATGAAGGACTACCAGGTTTAACCCTCCCACAGTCCTAATGGGTGTGACCCCGCCAGGAAAGTTGACCATTGAGCAGGATTGACGGTTTATCCCTTGAGGTCCACGTAGGAGGGGTGAGGTGGTGCTCACTCCTCAGCCCTGCCACATGGACCTCAAGTGAGGTCACACCCATTAGGACTGTGGGAGGTTTAAACATTAAAAGGCCGTTTCACTGAGAAACCATTTTTTACCTGGTATGTTTGTAAAATGATCGATCCCTCGGAGTGTAACATGCAGGCTGAACGTGAAAAAAAGTCTTCCACCCCTATTTCCTGCAGTAGCCGCTGATTGAAAATAGATGCAGAAACGCTAGGATTAGAAAACCAGACAGATCTAAGTCACACTGAAAATTAGCATTCATGGACTCACCCAGGTTGGCTCGTAACGGGAAGTCTGTTGTTGATTTAACGTCCAGGAAGAACCATTTTATAAATTCTAAAGCCTAACTTACACGTCTCCATCTGCATCGGGACAGGGACACGCAACGCCATTATGCATCGCCCTCTGACGGGCTCGCAGAGGAAGACAGAGAAATGCCCCCATTTTTAACTATCTGCCGAAAGAGACAGAGAATGCAAGCTTGTGATTGGTCGATTGGTGATCGCTGCTTCCTATAAATTCGTCAACAGCACTGTCTTTGCTGCTTCAAAAAGTACAGCAGACTTGGAACAGATTGAAGAATCCACTGTGGAAAAAGTCTGAAAATATGATTGTTTATTCACACGTGGCTGAAGGAGTACAAAAAGATGCAGCAAGTGTTTATTTGTAGATGGAAATGATGAGAAACGTGAGGTTAGAGGTGCCGATTGCATGAAGAGGTGGGGGAGAATGATGGACAAATTTGTTTCTGTTCAAAAGTCTCTGAAATGTAGGGCTGCACAATATATATCAAAATTTTCGGCATCGGGTTAACAGGACGTGCGATAGGCCCGTCGCAAAGCACGTCGAAAACGGCAATAAATGTTTGGTTCAACATTTCCATCCGTGTCATTCATCAACTTTTTGTAAACCAGCTCTGTTTTTTACGCGGAAGTAGTATTTGACCAGTCAAATGTAGCCCTTCTGATATGCGGCCAATCAGATGGGTCCGTTCACGTAATACGCCCGCCCCCTACGTAGACCCTTAGGATGGAAAGCAACACCCGAACAGAGGCTGTGTCTCAATTCAGGGTCTGCATCCTACCTCGGCCGGATTCGTCGGCCGGTTACGTCACAGCGCCGCGACTCGGCCTGTCCCAATTCGAAGACTCCTTCAAATGCGGTCGACGAATGCGGCCTTCTTTTCGCCTGAATGAAGGATGGGTCGGGTGTATCCTTCAATAGGTAGCATTTCCCAAGATGCCTTGCGGGCCGGCCGGCAGAAAAACTTAAAAACAATGGCGGAAGGTGAAGCGGGAGCTGTCGGAGAGGATTGCGCATATAAATGTAAGTATAAACTTGAAAACTGTCAGTTTAAGGACTTTTTGTGATACATGAACGTTATTTTAGTTAGAAATGTTACAGTAAAAGTGCTTGTATTGCGGTCTCGGCTCGTATGTTCGGCCGCGCTCGGTGTCGTACTTCTCCCACTACGTTTCCCCCTGATTTTAATAGAAGTTTGTATTTTAGGACCAAAAGAGAATACCAGGGAATTTATTAAGCTTAGGGCGGAGATGGACCACATGATCACCGGAGCAAAGTATTCGGCGGCTGTGGCATGGAGGTACAATAACATCTCATATTTTAAAAACTCGTTTGAGTATATTTTTTTCTGCGAAAACATGAAAGGAATAACCCGTTGTCCTCTTTTCTCTTCCTGTTTCTTTTCTTACATGTTTGTTAAGACTATTCTGGAGAAAATGGGCATCCAGGGGAAGGTGCCAGCGATGAGCTTCTGGAGCTGATCTGGGAGGACATGAGGCTGCAGAGGGAGGCAGAGCAGCAGAGAGCACAGGAGAGAAGGAAGAACTTTGACAGCTTTTTACTTTGCTAGAAAAAAAATGGTTAATGAATATTAAACATGTACATGTAAAAGAAATATCTAAATAAAATCAGTTCTGCATTAAACTCTTGAATTTTATTTTTGTTTACAAATGAGAATTGTTTACTAGAGGGTATCCGCTGGGTCTTGAAAAGTCTTAAAAGGTGATAAATCGGTTTTGGTCAAATTAAGACCCTTAGAAAGTATTAAAAACTATTATCACATCTTTGCTCAGGCTCAGCTAGTCTAAAGTATTTTCTCTGAATTAGCTCTCCAACAGTCAAGGAAATGATTAACCCCCAGAGACCCACGGTTGTAGTATCACAACATCAGATTTAAGTCTACAAAAGTAAACCTTCCCCATTTTTTTTCTTTTTAAAACCACATTTACATTGCTAATAGGTCCTATTCAGTTCTGCAACACTATTGGCTGTTAAAATGTGTAAATAGGCCCGTTTATCTGGCCTCCTAGAACAACATGTGAAAGGTTAAAAATATTTTGCAGTTGTTTTCTAAATTTGGGTTTCTGGGGGTTAAAAAGCTAAATAAAATGTCGAGCTCCATCGTTTAAGGTTCCTTCTGCCCAGCGGTTCCACGGTTGCTAGGCGACGGAACGTTCGCCGAGGGAGTTCATGAAGGCTAGGCCTGTCCAAATTCACAGCCGTTAACATCCGGTCTACCCGGCCGACGGAGGACGCAGCCCACGTCGGCCGGGTGGGCTGGGTCCTTCGAAGGATGCAGACCCTGAATTGAGACACAGCCAGAGTTAGCGGCGCCGTTCCCTTGTTCGTCATGCTGGCTCAGAGCAACGAACGCACTTTGTGCTGAGGTTTCTGGATTCAGCGCTGCTTTCAAACGTGAACATGACTCCGCTCGGTGTCGTTAATCATTTTAACCGGGCTGACTCCGACACGTGCCGGTGAACCAACCCACCTTCATGTTGCTAGTGTTAGCCCCAGGCTCCGGTTAGCTTCCAGCTAAAAGGCTACAGCACTCTCCTCCCAGTCCCACCCTGCTAAAGAGGGCCTGGAAAAGTTCCCCCACACATCAAAGTGATTTTTCATTTATGAGCTTTTATAACCTTGTTCATCAGGATAGTTGATTTGCTGCTGCACATAAACTGTCAGTCAGAAGCTCTGCTAGCCGGTTATCTTAGAGGAGCTAGTTCAATTTGTTAGCTTGTTATCAGAATCATAGTTGCAGTTTCATCATCTGAGCTGCTTTTTAAGATCTAGGTAAACTTGTTCAATTTGGGGTTAAAACCAAACGTTTTCACATATTTTCCATGTAGTTCTTTTGCCCGTTCCTCTTCTGAAAGGTAGATGATTGTTTTTCTCTTTCCCTCAGAAAATCTTAATATTCTCCTAGTTTGGCCCAGCACAGTTCACTTCCCAGTTACAGCAACAGCCTTATATCAGAACCACATAAGTGGAGAAAATGTTCAGTAGCAATGAGAGAATTTGCTGTTGCATTTAAGTGATGTTAACTATTATTTAACATTTAAACTTATTTTCTGATTTTTGTTATTTATTCTAAAAACCCTGGTAAGGGATGTTTTTCTGTATTTGGAGCATCAGAAAAAGTTTTATGGTGGAGGTGATGTTTTAAAGTCACTGAGAAACTGCATGCATGCAGTTTGTTGTTTTGCTGCTAATACAGTAGCAGGTACAGCTGCTAATACAGTAGCAGGTGCAGCTGCTAATACAGTAGCGGGTGCAGCTGCTAATACAGTAGCGGGTGCAGCTGCTAATACAGTAGCGGGTGCAGCTGCTAATGCAGTAGCGGGTGCAGCTGCTAATACAGTAGCGGGTGCAGCTGCTAATACAGTAGCGGGTGCAGCTGCTAATACAGTAGCGGGTGCAGCTGCTAATACAGTAGCGGGTGCAGCTGCTAATACAGAAGCGGGTGCAGCTGCTAATGCAGTAGCGGGTGCAGCTGCTAATACAGTAGCGGGTGCAGCTACTAATACAGTAGCGGGTGCAGCTGCTAATACAGTAGCGGGGGCAGCTGCTAATACAGTAGCGGGTGCCACTGCTAATACAGTAGCGGGTACAGCTGCTAATACAGTAGCGGGTGCAGCTGCTAATACAGTAGCGGGTGCAGCTGCTAATGCAGTAGCGGGTGCAGCTGCTAATACAGTAGCGGGTGCAGCTGCTAATGCAGTAGCGGGTGCAGCTGCTAATACAGTAGCGGGTGCAGCTGCTACTGTATTAGCAGGTGCAGCTGCTAATACAGTAGCAGGTGCAGCTGCATATTTTTGCAATAAAAATGTTATGTTGTAATGGAATTCATGCATTAGTTTTTGTTTGCTTTGAGCCCAGAGCAGACGTCACACGCCAGACGACATCAACACCGCATACTTTAGTATTTGTTCATTTATCGTGAGTAATATCGCAATATTAAGCACTGTTATCGAATATCGCAGGTTTTCCTAATATCGTGCAGCCCTGCTGAAATCCATTAAGTCAATATAAACACAATCGTAAATGCACCATCATGGACCGGATACCTGACTGTAGTGGTGGCAGGATGCCTCAGAGTAGCGCTGCGCCCTCTGTTGTCCTGGCAGGGAATTGTTTTGTAACAACCCCCAGCTGACGGAGAAGTTTAAATCAGGCTTAAGCCCTCAATTTCTTCTGAGTCCCAACAGAGCGGCCCGCCACTCTGAAGCTGCAAGTGGAATATTCTGGCCACGGGGGGCGATAGCGGCTGGGTGGCCTTTCATTAATCCTGTAAAGGGTCATTTTAGCACATGGCTCCAGAAAATGCTTAAAAAATATGAAAAATTAGCCAAGTATCCCTTTAACAAGTGGACGGTTCCTTTTCTAACAGGGCGGGTTTGACAGGTGTTCCTGATTGCAAACGGACACACCTGGACGTTTCAGAGCATCTGCATTCGTTCCACTGATCCCAGAGTGAGGCTCTATTTCAGCCCGGTGGCTCCTCTGGAGGATTCCCAGCAGAGGGGAGAAGAAGGAGGACACAGCAACACAGAAATGCTGCGATTAGTAATGAGAACACTCGCATAGATGACAAGGGTGTTCTGGGTGGAACTAGTTTCTCAGAATAGAGGAGCACAAACTATTCAGTCCCCCGTGTGGGTTTCATTCCGGCTACGCTGCTCGTTTTATTTCTACGAATGTCGGACTGTTAAAGCCAAATATTAGCTTTGATTGAAAGCTCCTTCTGAGCATGCTCAGAAGGCTCTGAGTACGTGTGATGAACTGGATTTCACTCTGCGGGTCATTTTTAGAACTTCAGCAAAGGCATTGAAAAGTCTGCAGCCCCAAAACGCCAAAAGCACTTTTTTAGCCCGTGCACAACTTGATGAGAGAGGACGTCTGTGATTGTGAAGGTGGCACAGCTCTCCGTCCCACTCCAGTCATCAGCAGAATCCCACTTATTTGTTCTTTAAACCCAACTTTTTCTAATAAATTCCTTTCATAACAATTTCTCTTTATCTTCATCTAATTGTGAGACGTGTCCATCCATCCTTTTTTCACATGTGGGAACTTTTCTTCCCCCCCTCTCCTTAGGCTGTTGTAGATGGAAATCAAATGTCTTCCCTTGATTATTCTCTCTCACTCCTGCGTGCTCCCTTCATGCTTTCCTCTTCATGTTGTTTATTACCTGCCTTTCTTTGCATCATTTTAAGAGTCACCTTTGACTTTCGTGTGTTTGCTTGCGCATTCAAAGTCCGGAATGTCCCATAAGCTGGTGGTGATAGCAGCCGACATTTGAACGCAGGACACGAGATGTTTATTTAAACCGATATGTTAAAGCAGGGGTGTCCGGCCCACGGGCCGAATCCGGCCCGCAAACGGGTTAAATCCGGCCCGCGAGATGGTTGTGTAAACTTTATTTTCATACTTTACAATGTAGAGTGAAAATAAACTTATCTTTCTGAGCAAGTTTCCTCTGTAATGAGCATATATAAAACAAAACTGCGCTCAAGGCTCACACAAGAACTTGAATCACATCCTGAAGTTGGCCGCCACTCAGGATGTGACTTCTGATGTTGATGTGCTGGTGGAAGCTAAAAGATGTAAAGTAAAATATACTTCTTTAAGTGCTGCATGAAACTGATCTAGCCATGTGATCTGTAAGCTCTTTGAATCGCTAAGGAATTTTTATTTATTGATTGATTTTTTATTTTTTTTCAAATTTTCAAGTACACTTCAGGTGTTGTACTTGTACTATTTTGGACACACTGTCCTCAGGCTCCAGCCTTGTTTCATATTGATTGTATTAAAACAAAGAAAACAATCTGAAGTTGTTTTTAATTTACCGGTCCGGCCCACTTGGGACTAGATTTCTCGCAATGTGGCCCCTGAGCTAAAATGAGTTTGACACCCCTGTGTTAAAGAAAACCGAGTAAAAGATGCCGTCTCCTTTAACTTCTAACCCAGAAAGTTTTTGCGATGCAGATTTGGACCTTTGTCTCCAGCGTTCTCTCTGCAGGGTGGAGGGTCGAGTCCAGCTGAGGCTGCAGTTTATTCATCGGGTGCATGCCAGTGGCTGCGGGTTGCTCTAGATCCCAAATCCACACACACATTCATAACTTCCTCTATCTGTTCCATGCCCAAATCTTCCTTTTCCGCCTCTTTAGATTTGTGTTTAGACAGAAACGTTGGTGTGTGCACACCCACACCACCTCCTCTAAATTGGTGATAGTTTTTTCCTTTTACACCTTCTGTCCGTCCTCTGTCCCCCCCGGGTCATGACTGAGACACCTGAGCTTTCAGGCGTTTGTCCTCGGGGATGTCACCAACTCCTCGGAGGTGGGAAAGTGACTTGAGCTCTGTAAATCTAACACGACAACACGTACACTTGGATTTTAAATCCAACTTTTACTTTGTTTTCTTTCCCAGTTATTCAGCTGGTTCCCTTTGATGTGCTGGGAAAGATCACGCTACGTATGGTTTTGGTTTTATTAGACCAACCTACCAGGATTACGCTTGTGTGTTCAAGAGCCCTGATCAGGTTTCTGGTTCAATCCTGTTTCCTGAAAATCTGATTCCAGTCTCTTCCGTCGCCTCCTGGTCCAGATCCTGATCGATGGCCTCTCCTTCTTCTGTAATCCGTGTATAATCCACTCGTTTGACTACCTCTTGAGGGTCAACTACAGGTTGTCAGTGGAATTAAATCTGCCGTAGCAAGTTAGCTTAAGCATTTGTTTTCATGCCTCTTAACAACGTTCGAACATAGTGTAGCTACATGAATATGCTTTATTTCATCATACTAAATTAAATGTGGAAATAAAAAGGAAATCAATGAAAACCTCAGCCAATAGAACAAAACCAACCATTAGACCATCCAGTCGTCGGTCTTGCCAAACCGTCACACTTCCCTGGGTTGTCCACTCACACACTCGCATATTTAACATAACACCACTGGTGTGAGAGGTTCTCCGCTCAATAATGTCAGAAAAGGAGAAACAGCCGGCTGCTACCGCTTCAACTTTAGGACAAACTCACCACTTGAAGTTGTGATCAACAAAAGACGTTTGGACCCAGATAACGACGACTGGTGTTTAGCGCTATCTCGCTTCCTCTGACATCGCGGGTTTCCGGGCCCGGCAGAAGCATCTTAGGGAAGATACCCAAGGGGAGGGGTTCAGTGACCATGTTTGCATTCAAAAGTTGTTTGCAGATGTGCTATAACAGCTTTAATGTCAGAGGATCACTCTCCAGAATATTGTGGAGTTTTCCCGAAACGTACACTGCTTCACTGTGATGCATTAACGGACCAGCAACGGGATCTTTGGGGTCTTTAGTTCACAAACTGAGGAGGTTGTAGAGTCTGGTCTGTGCTGGTCTTCTGATTCCAGAGAATTCTAGCTGTAATGGAGGTCCTCCCCCCGAGTCAAGCTGAGCGTTTACAGACATCTCCTCCCGCACCCTAACCGCCGTGTGAGGGGAAGTTGAGGTTTACTGCCGATAACGAGGAAGCTCCCTTCCAGTTTCTCCTCCTTTCTGTTCGTTACTCATCTTGGCAGAATGATTAAACACTTCATAACCCAAGTGTGTTATTCATCACACACACACACACACACACACACACACACACACACACACACACACACACACACACACACACACACACACACACACACACACCACTCTTTAATCCAAGAGTATTAATTCATATTCATAATTGATGTCGAGTTGATGAGTCAAAATCAGAAATAATGTAATTTTTGAACAGAATCCTTTAAACATCGAACCCTCTCATGTTTCTGTTGTTCATTCTCTCTCGGGCCAATACGGAGACGCTGCTGCGTGCTTTTAAAGTCCCATTAGTTGTCACACACACAGGTGTGTGTGCGACATTTGTTCTCCGCATTTGACCCATCCCCTGGGGGAGCGGTGAGCTGCAGACACAGCCGCGCTCGGGAACCATCTGGTGGTTTAACCCCCCAATCCAACCCTTAATGCTGAGTGTCAAGCAGGGAGGCATTGGTCCCATTTTTTCAAAGTCTTTGGTATGACCCGACCAGGAATCGAACCCCTGATCTCCCGATCTCAGGGCGGACACTCTACCACTAGGCCACTGAGAAAGGTTATCACCAGTAGAATAGACCACTGTAATGCCCTGCTTTCTGCTCTTCCTAAAAAGAGGATTTCAGGTCTACAACTATTACAAAACTCAGCAGCACGTGTCCTGATGAAGACCAGGAGGCGGGAGCACATCACTCCAGTTTTAGAATCACTGCATCGGCTCCTCGTATGTTTCAGGATCGATTTCAAAATACTTGTAACGGTTTTTAAGTGTCTTAATGGTCTTGGACCTTCTTATCTTTCAGAGCTGCTCTTACCGTATGAACCCACGCGGTCTCTGCGCTCCTCTGGCAGCCGTCTCCTTGTCATCCCTAAAGTCAGGACGGATATTCACGGCGAGGCGTCTTTCCAGTACTACGGTCCTCGCCGCTGGAACGAGCTGCCAGGGGATCTCAGGGCTGCTGAGAACGTTCATGTTTTTAGAAACAGGCTCAAGACTTTTTTTTAGCGTAGCTTTAACTGAATACTCTCACTTTTTAAATTATTTAATTACTTAGGTTATTTATTTATCAATTTTTTTAATTTAATTAATGGATTCTTTCTTTATACGTGCTTTTTAAACAGTTTTTTTACCATGATTTATGATCAACATTATTTTAATATCTATATAAGTTTTTATGTTACAATTCTCATTTTAGCTCTTTTGATTTTATATTTTAACCCTAATTTAACCTTTTTCCAGCGCTTCCTCTGTGGGAGCCCTCTGCCCCGGTGGCGGTGGTCGGCTGTGGTGGCCTGGGTGCTTTCCAGGTGTGCCTGGGTGGAGGTGGGGGGTCTCTGCCCTCCCTGCCCTGGGCGCCCTGTGTCAGTGCCTTGGCTGCTGCTGTGGATCTGCTGCTGCCGGGGCGGATGGCTCCCCTGATGGTGTTTCCTTATCCTTGTCTTAGCTGGTCTGGCTCATCTGATCTCAGCCAAATTTAATTCTTACCATGGGGAAGGGGGCATGTGTGTGTGTGTGTGTGTGTGTGTGTGTGTGTGTGCCGGAGGATGAGTGTTGTGAAGGGTTTTTTATTGTCAGACTGTTTTTAAAATTCTGGGTGATGGGAGGGGATGTGGGCATGCGGGGCCTTTTTAATTTAAGCACTTTGAGTTGCATGTATTGTACGATTAAGTGCTTTATAAATAAAAGTTGATTGAAGTTGATTGATGAACAAAAGTTTTTTTAGAGCATTACTAGGATTAGGATGAAGGTACTTTTTTACTACTCTGTCTGTATGGAAGAATGATATTTACACGCTGGTTTATCGCTATTACGATAGCTTGGTGCAGCTTTTATTCTGTCCACGTGTTCATGATCTGATGCTGCACTTTTTGACCAAAGTTGTTTTTCTAGAGCTGAAAAAAGATAAAAGCTTCCCGGGGACCAAAGATATAAAGACAGGCTTTAATGCATGTTGGCACAAACATGTTTACTTGACACGGAGTAAAACATGTTTAGATATTTACACAAAGACGCATGAAAAAAAATTAGGGTGAAAATAATGATTTAGTTTATTTATTCTGGAACTTTTCAGCTTTAGATCAAATAAATAACAGCTGCTGGTTTATTGTATAAACATCACAAATAAGCTGAGATTAAAAAAATGCTTATTTCTGTTTTTGCTTGTTTTTTACCTTGTTTGTTTTAATTCTCCTTTTCTTGTCTTCTTTATTCTTTTTGATCTTTAGCTCTCTCTCTCTCTCTCTCTCTCTCTCTCTCTCTCTCTCTCTCTCTCTCTCTCTCTCTCTCTCTCTCTCTCTCTCTTTCTCTCTCTCTCTCTCTCTCTCTCTCTCTCTCAAGATCTGCACTCTGAAGCATTTAGGTCATTTTTAAACTACCCAAACTCAGTATTTCTAATTTGAACTTTGTTTCTGTAAATCTTTTCCTGACCCTCTACGTGCTGTTCCATGACCCAGAGTGGGGTCCCGTCCCAGACCTTGGGAACCCCTGATTTAGACGCCTTTAACAAGCAGAGCTCCTACGTTTAAAAGAGTGCTGAATTCATATTCATAATTGCCTGGCAAGCATCCTCTAAATGTGAGTAAATATTCTGACCACGACCCGTTGATCTACAGTTGTCTTTCAGTCTGTCTCCACATGCTGTTGGATAATGAACAACGTAGTCACGGCTCCAGGTGTCAGACAGCGGGTCAGTCCACCACGCGCGGTCAAAGTAGACACAAACACAACCTTTTCTAAAGAAAGGACCTCCATCTGCTCATGACTCAAGTCTAAATACTCCAAAGCAGTTCCAAATGAGCCGTCGCCAACATCCTGCGCACCAGAGAGAGCGCTGTGATTGGCCCACCAGACAGAGCACTGTGATTGGCCCACCAGACAGAGCGCTGTGATTGGTCCACCAGACAGAGCGCTGTGATTGGTCCACCAGACAGAGCGCTGTGATTGGTCCACCAGAGAGAGCGCTGTGATTGGCCCACCAGACAGAGCGCTGTGATTTGCCCACCAGACAGAGCGCTGTGATTGGCCCACCAGAGAGAGCGCTGTGATTGGCCCACCAGACAGAGCGCTGTGATTTGCCCACCAGACAGAGCGCTGTGATTGGTCCACCAGACAGAGCGCTGTGATTGGTCCACCAGACAGAGCGCTGTGATTGGCCCACCAGACAGAGCGCTGTGATTGGCCCACCAGACAGAGCTCTGTGATTGGCCCACCAGACAGAGCGCTGTGATTGGCCCACCAGACAGAGCGCTGTGATTGGCCCACCAGACAGAGCGCTGTGATTGGCCCACCAGACAGAGCGCTGTGATTGGCCCACCAGACAGAGCGCTGTGATTGGCCCACCAGACAGAGCGCTGTGATTGGCCCACCAGACAGAGCGCTGTGATTGGCCCACCAGACAGAGCGCTGTGATTGGCCCACCAGAGAAAGCGCTGTGATTGGCATGGCACCCGACTGTCCGAGGAGGCTGAGGCTTTAATGAAGTGTGGCTAAGCTGCGTGTCAGTCTAGCCACATCATTTTATTTCGGCATCTGACAATCTAGCTTTCTAGGCTGCAGTCATGTTTTATTTGAACCACAACCAGAATAGGCGCCAACTCTGAGTATCCAAACATTGCATGCTTTTGTCATGACTCACGTCAGATTCAGATTGCTGTTGCATCAGAGGAATCGTAAATAAACTCTGTGTCTGACATTTGACCTGAGCTGTTAGTGCAAACATCTTTTATCTAATTAAACACACCATATCATCTCATTATCAACCTAAATGCTCATACCTCTGGTACTTTGTGAAAAGAACGACAAAAATGAAATTCCTAAGTCTCAAAGTTCTCTACTCTTCTTCATAGTTTTGTGTTTTAGTGTGTGTGTGTGCGTGTGCACGCTGCAGGACTCTGCATGTGTGGGTTTATGTTGTAACATCCCCCTTTACTGATCTATGTGTTTCTGTTTTACTGAAGATTTATGAACGGAGAATATTTGAGTTTTTCTTCCACTCTGAAGTGTTTTGGTATGAGGGCATCAATCTTCCTTCCCTCCATAAAGAACATCATTCTCTCTCACTCAGTAAAACTTTTCCGTGTTTGATTGTTTTTGTCTTTTTTTTTTGTTCTGTAGATAATACATTAGCAGAGATTACGAGCCACTCTGGGTCGGATTGTCATCCGAGTGGCTGTCAGCTCACCTTCTCTAATGGTCTACTTTGGTATTCTCCACCATTCACAAATGTGACCCATCCTAGTTAGGAAGAGCCAGGCAAAGCAGAGGAGAAGGATTAATGGGGAGAGGAGGTCAAAAATGGTGAAAGTAGGAGAGAAAACAGAGAAAACGTGACAAGATGACAGTTATAGAGCCGTCCGATGTTTCACAGGAGTATTAAATGTCCACTTTTCTTCTGTCCCTTTGCAGCCGTAAACCAGTTTGGCGCTGTCTTTGTTCTGCTCCTCTGCTTTGTCTGTGTCTCTTAGTCTTTTAAAACTTCTTGTCCTTTACTCTGCACCCATTGGCTGCCCATTCGGCTCATAAAGGGTGGCGTTGCATCCCGTCCTGGTGCTCCTGAGGCCCGGTTTCTGATCTACCCATATCGCTCGCCTCGCTTGATAGCGACCCTAATTGGTCATCTGAGACGTATGTAGCAAAGGTGATCTTTAAAACGCGCACTTACAAGCACGTCACAGGAAAGGAGTGGCGCTGCCCTGATTGTTTCGCTGCCCTTTTGTGTTATTCTGATCCAGAGAAAGCCAACGGAGGAGGGGAAGTGGGGAATAAATCAGAGAAATGAAGGAAGGAAAGGAGAATCTAATCATAACACATTAACATTTGGTGGTCTTGATAAAAAGTCTAAATTTAGGCTGATCTAATAACTAAAGACTGGATCTAAGACACCTTTCCAAGCAAGGCTCTATGTAAAACAGCTGATCAGCTGATTTCTTTTCTAAAAGAAAACGTCCCGTTTGATAGAAGTTCTCCACTGAGACTGATCCTCAGTTCCACTCGTTGTCACATTGGTGAGTGAAATATTTTCCCCACATCTGGCGCATCACCTGGGGGAGCGGTGAGCTGCAGTGGTGGCTGCGCTGGGGAACCCCTTAAAGCTGAGTGTCATGTGGGGAGACATTGCCTCCCATTCTCTAAAGTCTTTGGTATGACCCGGCCATGGATTTGAACCCACGATCTCCCAGTCTCAGGGTGGACACTCGTTCCACTGGGCCACCGAACTGGCAGTAGAGTCTGGAGATGGTAAAGTTCTGGTTTCATTGGACTTTTTTTATCAGTCTTTGATACTGCAGATCACATTGAGGGGTGCCTCAGGGTTCTGTTTTTAGACCTGTCCTGTTTCTTGTTTCATATTCTGTCATCATAACAGGTGGCTCATTCAATGAATCAGGTGTGATGGAGCAGGGAAACAACTAAAACATGCTGGATAGAGGTTCTCAAGAATCAGTGTTAAACCTCATTCACATCGGGTATGGTACACACGTCCAGAATCTGCACAGCTCTGGACACACTGCCATTTACCGCTGTTTGTGTGCTGAACATCTCTGGGATTTTTCTCCCATGAGGGCAACCGAGTGATTATTCATTTGACATAATAAATTTAATAAATCAATAAAAATAACTATACAAGTGGAATTATGTATAGGGTGTGAACTAATATCCCTATTATTAACATAAAGCAAATCAGTGAAAAACAATGCAATACGGGTTTTATTTTGAAATATACTGGATGCACTTTGCTGACGCACGTCTCACTTCCTGTCTGGCTCATGTCATTTCTTTAACTTTATGGATATTTGCATGCAGCATATGGAAAAATAGACTCCATGCAGAAACTTTTTGGAGGTCCACATCTAGATCTGAATGGCACCGCAGCCGGTGTGAGTGCTCTGGTTGGATTCAGTGATTATTTTCTTCCTCTGCAGAAGCCGTAAGAATTCTGGACCCCATCCGTTCCACTTTTGGGGTAAATGAGATGTGAGACTGATCCTCTCAGGGCGTTTGGGGTTGCTACAAGGGCTGTGGTGTCTGGAGATGTTAAAGTTCTGGTTTTGTTGGACTTTTCATTCTGTCTTTTCTACTGCAGATCACCTTGAGGGGTCCCTCAGGGTTCTGTTTTCAGTCCTGCTGTGTTTTTGTCTAACATTTCTTCGTTCTTGGGCCATTGCTGTTTTCAATCTACCTTCTGCCTCTGGGCAATATCCTGAATCAGCATGGCCTGAGCTACCACATCTACGCAGATGACTGTCAGCTATACGTGGAAATGGACGAGAAAAATGCGGGCTCGAAATTGGCTGCATGTATGGATGACGTGAAGGGCTGGCTGGCATCCAACTTCTTAAAACTGAATGAAAAGAAGTCTGAGTTTATTGTTTTTGACCCCCGTAACCACCATGGCTCTCACCCTGTTTGTGACCTTTTAACCCTTAACCCCAAACAGTGTGTGACGAGTCTCGGGGTCAAGCTGGATGCTGGACTCACAATGGCCCCACAGATAAACTCTGTAGTGAGGTCGTGTTTTTATCAGCTTCGCCGCCTTACTCACCTCAGACGAATCCTGAAACGGAGGCATTTGGAGTCAGTCATTCATGCCTTCATTACCTCTCGCCTGGACTATGCAAACGCCCTCCTCGTTGGTGTTCCGGACTCTGCCCTGAATCAGCTGCAGGTTGTTCAGAATGCTGCTGCCAGGTTCTTGACGGGTACACACCGACGTAGCCACATTACACCTGTCCTGGCACATCTTCACTGGCTCCCTGTCATTTTCAGAGTGCAGTTTAAGTTACTGACTTTTGTTTTTAAAGCTCTCAGTGACCTGGCACCTTCCTACCTTTCTGCCCTTCTCACTCCATATGTGCCCACCCGCTCGTTGAGGTCGGCTGACCTATTGCTGCTGCACACGCCGCGGATGAGGCTCAAATCGCGGGGTGAACGAGCATTTGTCCATGCTGCCCCAAAGCTATGGAACTCATTGCCCATTGGAGTTCGGCAGGCTCCATCTCTGGCGGTTTTTAAATCTCGTTTAAAGACCCACTTTTACACTTTGGCTTTTAGACAGTGACTCGTTTTAGTGTTTTATTGTGTCATTGTTTTAATGTGCTCTTAGTATTCATCATGTTTTCTCTGCTTTTAATTGAGATTTTATCCTTAGTTTTAGCTCCTTGTAATGGGTGTGTTTTGTTTTAGCCTGTGCAGCACTTTGGGCAGCTCCCATGCTGCATTTTAAATGTGCTATATAAATAAACTATGCTATGCTATGCTATGCTATTTACTCTCACTTGTCACCACATTTTTATTCAAAGTTTTAGAAACTTCTAAACACCCGATTGTTAAACGGGATCTACTGAACGGGTCATCAGGCATTGATGGAGCAGGAAAACAACTAAAACATTCTGGATAATGGATCTCAAGGACCAGTGTTATTCAGTTCAGGTCACCCAACTCTTAGGGGGTAAATTTCGACAAATTGTGGAATGAACTTTCCTTCTTTTTATCTTGTATTGAATATTATTTTTATATTTCTTTAATAATGTGCCAAATCCTCCTGGGACCAGATCTGTTGTTTGGAGTGATGCTTTTTTTTATTAGTCCAAGTTTTTTTTTTTTTTTTTGCATTAGAAGAACATCACAGATATTGACGCATAAATTTGATCTAAACCAGAAAATCTTTTCAGCCAGTTCCATGTGGCAGCTGTGCATTAGATCTGAGCCTTTTTTGTATTTATGAGCTAATTCAACTTTCTAAACAACTGGAAGTGATTCAATTTATTGCCCATTGCAGCAAAACAGTTGTTTCTGAGCCTAAAAGCATAAAATTGCATTCTGGGAAATGTAGGAAAACCACAAGCTGGGGCTCTTAGAGAAGCCTGGGGATGTTTTCTCGTTCTGCTAAATGAATATAAATGGCAGCAGTTTATCACTGAGTGTTTCCTGGAAAACCTGCGACGAGACACTTGGGTCATTGCAAACCTGCATCCGAGTGAAGCTCCGTTTAGGTTTAACGCGGAGGGATGAATGGAGCTCTTTCTAAACATCCCACACGGATACACACAGGCTAACCCAGCCGGAAGGCGGAAATCTGTTAGGAACGCAATCTCGGAGATGATCAACCTTCACACGGACACACACGCAACACGTCATGTTCTCGGATACACGACCAAGAGGTGAAAACTGCACAAGTCTCGCTTCCGAACTCGAGTCTGTTTCACACAGATCTACCATGCACTGACTTGTATTTCTGTCATAATGACACACACACACACACACACACACACACACACACACACACACACACACACACACACACACACACACACACACACACACACACACACACACCTTGTATTGCAGGTCAGGATGCTTCACAGGTCCAGACCTGCAAATGCAGGATGGTTTAGTGTGCCTTCACCAGCTGGTAAATGGTCTGGATTTGTACGCGCCCTCCCACAAGCCCCCCAAGGTGCTACACAATGCCGTCATTCATCCACACACTCCGTGGTGGCGATGAGCTACGATGTAGCCTCAGCTGCTCTGGGGCACACTGACATAGGTGAGGCCTGCCAAACACAGGCGCCGCCGGTCCTCCTGACCACCACCTAGGCGGGTTAAGTGTATTGCCCAAGGACACAACAGCAGCATTCTCTGGTGTTAGCCGGGATCGAACCTGTTTGTGACTGCTGGAGCTTCTTTACTGGTTTGTGATGTAAGAGACACTCACACAGGTCCGAGACAAAGTTGTAGTCTCATTCCTCTCGTCTCCAAGGAGTCTCCATGGCAGTGGCAGAATGAAACCGTGGCCTATGGGAGGTGTGTGTGTGTGTGTGTGTGTGTGTGTGTGTGTGTGTGTGTGTGTCCTACAGACCCAAAAGTCATTTATTCTCCACAGGCCAATCAGAGGACAAGGTTTGAAAGAGTCTAATCCGATTGGTGCATCCTTCCTGACCTTTATTTCTCACGACCAATCCCAGTGGAGCCGGCAGCCTGCAGGGCAACAAAGTGCTGCAGTAGGAATGAGGAAGAGTTTTAACTCAACGACGCTAACTGTGAGTGTGTGTTTGGTGTTTCTGGAAAGGAAATGCAAGAAGTAGGACATGTGTGAGCAAGACAGCACTAGTGTCGGGGCGACACACGCATCAAACCCAGAAAACAGCAGAAGAGTAGATGGATGAAGTAAAAAAAAAAAGCTCGTGGGATGAATGTGGGTCTAAACAAATATTTACACAGGATGATGCATGTGTTTATGACCACGCACTCCTCCTCTGCTCCAGTACTCATTTTTTTTGGTCTCATCTCCGTTGTTAATGGCCTCCGTGCTCCGAGTCCGAGTCCTCTTCTGCTGTTTTACTTTAGATATCAGGAATAAAAATGTTCTCAGAGCAGATGCCTACATTTTTGTGTGTGTGTGTGTGTGTGTGTGTGTGGGGGGGGGGGGGGGGGGGGGGGCTTGTTGTGTTCTTGGCCATGTTTTACTATTAAAAGACACAACCAGGGACATGTTTATGCTTGACTGAGAGTTTGAAGACAGATCTAAATAAAAGACCTACTGGAAGGAGATGAAAGGCTGGATGTAACGTCAGCTTTTATTCTCGGGAAGTCATTTCAGGACTGGACGTTGTTTTTTTTTTTGTTTGTTTTTTTTCTTCCATCAAGAATCTTTGTTCTGAATTCATCCTCTTACTGCTTCTTCTATGAAGGTGAAAGGCCGTGAAAGCCTGACCTCTTCATCAGCATGAGCTCTACCCTCTGTGTTGGGTCTCCCAACTCCTCCAGTTGTTGTAACACTCCTGCTTCTAGCCCAGAGACAGGAAACCAGTCGCTCACTCACAGTTAACCTAAACATGCATGTTTTTGGTGTGTGGGAGGACGTTCAGGACACGAGGCGTGCAGGTCGGATCACAGCTGACCCGTGTCACCCTGGACACCCTTTGACTCACTCTTATCTGGCAGGAGGCTTCGGTTCATTCAGACCGCGACATCTCACCACTACAGTTTCTTCCTCTCTGCAGCTGGACTCATGAACGACAATCCTAGAACTGCCCACTCCAGTCGCTTTGTTCCAGTCACCTGGTTTAGCTTCCAGTCAGGTTTTTGTAGAGCTCATTCTACTGAAACAGCTCTTCTTAGGGTCTCTAATGACCTTCTGACTCACAGTGATGCAGGGGACTGTTCTGTTCTGGTCCTGCTGGACCTGACTGCAGTCTTTAGACACTGTTGACCATCACATGCTACTGGAGAGGCTGAGAGACTGGGTAGGCCTATCAGGATCTGCTCTGGAGTGGTTCTCCTCTTATCTCTCAATGCTCCTTTTCTGTGGTCGTCTCCAAGTTTAGGTCCTCCACCACCTCCCTTACCCATGGTGTCCCACAAGGTTCTGTGCTGGGGCCTCTGCTCGTCCTCCTCTATCTGCTTCCTCTTCAGCACTTCCTGAGCTCCAGTGGACTTCAGGGTTCATTTCTAGATCCTGGTTCTGGTCTATAGGGCCTTTCATGGACAAGCACCATCTTACATTGGTGATCTTCTTAGTCCCTACACCCCCAGCAGGCCCCTGAGGTCCAGTGATCAAAGCCACCAGACTAAAGACCAAAGGTGACGGATCATCTGCTGCTGTGGCCCCCAGACTCTGGAACTCTCTCCCCCTGAGCCTGAGATCAGTGGACTCAGTGGTCTCCTTTAAAAAGCAGCTGAAGACTCACCTGTTCAAGCTGGCTTTTGTATGACCTTCTTCACCTCTCTCTCTTTATTCTGCTCTCCCCACCTATTCCACCTTCCTCAGGATCCACTGATTTCCCTTTTTCCTGTTCACTCTCTCTTAACTTTTTTAATCACAATTGTCTCTTTTTGCTCATTTTAAATATATTTTAAACATTTTCCAAATGCTTTTTTATATTTTTTACATTTTTTTGTTCTTGTGAAGCGCCTCGTGATTTTTATCTTGAGAGGCACTATAGGAATGATATTTTCTTCTTCTTCTTTACACCTCAACCGATTCACTTAGACTTGTATAGAGTAGCCATTTCTCTAATTGCCTCTCTGTATTATTATTAATATTATTTTATTGTGCTTATTTCTAAATTTCGCTTATCTTTTTTTTTGCACAAAGTACAGCAGTAATTTCCACACATATGGCAATAAAACCCTTCTGCTTCTCATTCTGAAGTCACAGCACCTGGAGAAAAACCATGCATGATGATTCTAACTGCACGCAGAGAGGACATAGCTGGGATTTGAACATGCAACCTTCTCACTGCAAGGCACAGTGCCAGCTGCTGCTCCACCACATCGAGTTGTCTTTTTTATTTTGAAGGTTACTTAGCAGCAGCTAGCTGTAGCACTTCCTGTGCAGCCTGGGCCACTTCCTGCTGGATTATCATAGTTCTTTGCTATTAACTGTCTACTATGAACATAACAGCCATATCACATTTTATAAATAACATTTATCAGAACTGCTTTAGAAATGTTTGAGGTTTAAAACTGCAATAGCATTTCTACAGAACTTTCAAATGCAAACATGGTCATGGTACTTTCACTCCTCCCCTCGGGTATCTTATCCTGGCTGCGTCCGCCGAGACCGGAAACCCAGAGTTGCCAGAGGAAACAAGATAGCGCTAAACACCAGCCGCTGTCTTTTAGGTCCAAACGTCTTTTGTTGTCCGTGACTTCAGATGGTGTTTTTCTATTTGGAACTCTGGAAGTTTGTCCTAAAGTTGAAGTGGTAGCAGCCGGCTGTTTCTCCTTCTCTGTTATTACGGAACGGAGAACCTCTCACACCAGTGGTGTTCTGTTGCTAAATGCACAAGTGCGTAAAGAATGGAGGACCCAGGGAAATGCGGAAGTGCAGCAGTTCGGTGAGACTGACAGTCGGGTGGTCCAATGGTTTCTTCCGGTCCGAACCGTGCTATTGGTGGAGGTTCTTAGACGAATGCGAGAAAACCACTTCATTTATTTTTTGTAATTTTTCTAATTTCCACAATACATTTATAGCTTTAGTGTTTTCACAATTTTTATTTAAGAGTGACAGAACGTTGCGCGCTAGGATGATGTCAACAACAAAACTACCTAAAAGAGTAGACTTACCTCTTACATCAGGAAGAATCCGCACGTTTCGAGCATTCTCCGTTCTTTCATAATCCGTTGTTGAATTGTGATCGGCAGAAGCTTTTCCCGTTCGCGCCTCACTTTTTTTTACAGCAGCGGCCCAAACGATCTCCTAACACGTGGATGTTCTGCTTCCTGATCATGTGACGTGTGACGTATGCGGATGAAGATCGGGTTTAGAGCTGAGATGTTTATTCTCACGGTGCGGGGGCTCGTCCGACGCCCACACAGTAAAAATGCAAATTACGACATTTTTTTGTTATTCATCAGTCGATTAAAGCTAGTCTGGTTTATCCCTATTGTCCTATTCCACATATAAGGAATGAATGGCAGAATAATACATCTTGTTTAGAGCAGATCATGTTTTACCACATTATGGGATCACCTAAAGTCCATGAAGCAATTATTTCAGTCTACCGGTTGTAAGCAGAGAAGAACCACTCTTGCTCTTGAGATGCAACCATTGTCGCCACTTCCTGTCTTGTTCCTGCTGTAGTGATGCTTAAACAAAGAACAATTTCAGAAGATGCCTGTCATGACTCCATTCAACAAGTGGTAACAAAGGTCTTTGTTTGATCTTTTAGGAGTTGGAGATCCTGGATATCAGCTTGATCAGGGACACAAGAACGGGAAAGTACGCCAAACAGCCAAAGGTTGGTAATGCGTCTTCAGGTTTGTGTGAGAGAGTGGGAGAGTGAAGCATCATCTCCTGCTGTCAGTCACTCTCTCCCCCATCAACAAATGTGACGATCATGTGTGTGCGTTGGCTGTATGTGTGTTTCCTCGCTTGGATGATGGTGCAAAGGTGATGGGGTGTTAATGAGTCTGCTGACAGATGGGCTGTCAGACAGGAAGTGATATAACCAGTGACTGTTGGTGAGGAAGTCAATGTGTAAGCAGATATATTTGGCCATGTTTCTATTAAAGCAGCTCATTAGGGTTGGACTATTCAAACCCTAAATATTTTGACATTAAAGAATGAGTAGATCAGTTTTGACAAGAAGATTCAAGCATTACGTGTGTATGTGTTACCGCTTTAGCAAAAGAAAAGTAACTGTGTTAGAGAAACCCTAAGTGGAGCTGAAGCTCCAGGATAGTCCTCGGTTCTCAGCTCACTTGACGTCTTGTAACCTTTGACCTTTTAAACCCATGGTATCCTCAGCACTGTCTGCAATGGATACATTAGACATGCCAAACTGTTGACTTCAAATGAACCTTTCTGATATGAAAGGTCCTGTTTTCAGCTTCAACTGTCTCTCATATCACTTTCTATGCAGATGATTCCCCAGTCTACATCAAACTAAGCTCTTCTCTCTTCCATGTCCACTAGCTCTTGCTACTCAAAGACCAAACTTCCTTTTATGTTCCTGAAATATGTCCATGGATACCAGATACTAGAACAAGAGCGTCCCTTTATCCTGTAGAAGACTACCGTAATTTCCGGACTATAGAGCGCACCTCAATATAAGCCGCACCAACAAAATAAAGGTTTTCTACACACACACACACCGCACTCGAATACAAGCCGCGGCGCAGCAGCCACATGCAGGTCTCCGGCGCACAGCGCATGTACGGCCATAACATAAGATAATTAGACAGAAAGACGCTACACGGAGGTTTTTCTTTGTTTTAATCCAACAAAACAAATTTTAAACACGGGTGAACGTGCCTGCAAGTGTAGTAAAGAAAACAGCACTGATAGCATTCATATTTCTGGATGGTTATAAAATAAAAACAGCACTGACACGTTATTACCGGTAATTTGCATGTTTAGAAGAAAAGAACAGCGCTGACACAGCATTAATAAGCCCTGGATGATTAGAAAATAACAACTGCACACAAAACATGCCTGGTTAGTAAATAAAACACACTTGCCTCCCAGAAGAAGTCATTCTCTCTCATCTTCCTCCTGCGCACTAAAGCCATTAAAGTCCTCTTCTTCAGTGTCAGAGTTGAACAGCCTCAGAAGAGCTTCGTCACATACCTTTTCTGTGGCGATGTCAGTGTCGCTGTCCGTGTTGCTGTCATCATCCCCGGGTGAAGCTGGCTTGAATGAGTTCTTCCCGCTGCCGTCTCCAGCGCCGAACCATGGATTCATTCATGCCAAGCTTACGTGCGGCAGCGCTGTTTCCTTCCTTTACTGCCAGATCGATGGCCTTCAACTTAAATGTGGCATCATATGAACTCATACGTGTAGTTACCATGATGAGGGGGTACGGATTTGAAACAAATTCTTCGTGGTGTCGCCTGCTTGCATGTGCTAAATTAAAATGAGCACTTTCTTCGATTTCCACTTTTGACTTCCACCTGTTTCACTTCCTGCTAAAGCGCCCCCTGCAGGTGGAGGAACATCTTCAGTAAAGCCGCACCTCATTATAAGCCGCATGGTTTAAAGCGTGGGAAAAAAGTAGCGGCTTATAGTCCGGAAAATACGGTAATTCCTTTAGAGAGCACCTCTTTCCCTATCCAACCTGTTCATACTTTCTAGTTCCCTATCTACTAAAAAGCTAAGTTTGATTAGATTTCTGACTCATTATCATGCGTGAACTTTTCCCGTTTCCCCCCAGAAAGCCGTTGAAGTGACAATGTTTCAACGCATGTCAAATGGGTCATCTTTAGGATATCAAAGCAAAACTATTATAGTTGAAAGCAGGTATGCAGGACTCCGTTTTTTTACTCAGGAGACCCAGTGGCACTGACAGCAGTACGGAGAGCCCTGCATGCAGCCATTGGGAGGTAGCCGTTGTTCAGAGAATGCCTCCCAACGCTGGTGGAAAGTTATTTAAACCATCACAGATTATGAGGTTCTCATGATCCACCTCTACCCTCTAAGTCCCACGCCCTCATTGAGGTTACAATCCTTTGTCAGGAGGAGAATAACTGACCAAAAGCAACATCCCTGGATGTTTCCACTGAGGTGCTATCTATCCAGATTTCTGGAGATCAGCTATTGTCCCTAATCCTAAAACACACGGCTGCAAACAAAATGCGTGAGTGGCACTCACTCTTAAATTCATGAAATGTGCGTACAGGAACAATGGTGCGATGCAGTATTGGCTGTCATTCTCCCTCCTCTTCACACCGGCTGTCCTCAGGGGTATGTCCCAAGCCCCCACCTGAACTCACTACTTACAAATAATTTCTCCATGAGATCAGAATCGTGTTTTGGTTTATGTTTGAAACGCCAACAACAAAAAGTGCACGCGCATGAGTTGTTCCTACAACCGACTGCATGAATGTTTGGGTTTCAGAAGCTGTGCTCTAATTTGCTTATTCATCACCCTTTTATTGGTCTTTACACAAATCCTCAGCTGAGTGCAGAACAGGTTTGAGCTGCCACCAGAAACTTGGACAGTAAAGTTTTTCCTTTATGCTCCGCTTTTAAATGGTGAAGTCAGGCAGGCACTAAGAGTGAACTATTATGGTAACACCTACATGTAAGGACTGAAAACTTGTAGGCACTTTGCTGCGTTGTGAGTAGCAGTGTGGACTTGCTTTTTTTTTTTAAAGTAAAATGCATAGGAGATCATTTAAATGCACAGCTATAGACAGGGTATCCGCGGGTCCTTAAAAAGTCTTAAAAAGTCTTAAATTTGCTTTTCCAAATTTAAGGCCTTAAAAATACTTAAAAATTACTAATAATCCTTAAATACAGTTTCCAAAGGTCTTAAATGACCAAAGACCCAATAAACAAGATTATTTTATTTCAATTTTCATGAATTTCTAGTTAGTGTTCAGCATTTTTTGTGTACGATGTTGGCGTAAGTGGAACCATACACATTCAGTTGGTTATGAAAGGGGGCTTTTTTAGATGAGCACATTAGCTGTTTAAGCTAGTGGGAGATTGCACCATGGGGTCGTGCAACTTTTATGGTAATGGATGGCTAGTCACACTTTCGCAACGTGGTTAGCACCGGTTCCAGGCAATAGCTGGAAATTATAGTTTAAATTTAATTTTAAAAAATAGCTTAAATTTGGTCAAAGTGGCCTTAAAAAGGTCTTAAAAAGTCTTAAATTTGGCTCCCTTAAACCTGCAGATACCCTGTATAGAGATATTCTGCTGGTGAGTTCAGTGCTAAGTTTGCGTTAGCATGCATTTGATTGCCCCTGCAGCTTCATTTCTATTTTGATTGGCTTTCATTTGGATTCTACTGTAGTTATATGTGTCTCAGAAAAACACCAGTCACTTCTTATTTTCCATGTGTAATTAGATGAATTAAACTTCAGCGTTTCAAAGAGAGCTTTAGTTTTGAGTACATTTCTCTACAGGTGAAACATCATTTCATGTTCTGGATGAACGGAACTTGTCCCAGGCAGCAGAGAGTAGGAATACATTGCATGTGAAAGTGCAACAAGACTTTCTGTCATATTTTGTTCTCAAATTTGACTAACTGGTTCATTCAACCTTTAATATCTTTGCATTTGTCCAGCCAGCTGTAATGCGCCGAAGCTCCAAAAGTCACCATAACAACTGGATTGAAAATAGGCTATCTGAGTTTTCTATGTATGCATGTATGTGTGTAGTACGTGTAACGCACTTTGTCGTTGAAGTTTCTCTGAGACATGATGGAACTAATTATTTAAAATTGAGAGATGGACTGAATATTTGAGTTAGTCTCTGGCTCAGATGGAGGACAGCATCATTTAGTTATTTGGTTTAGTGCCATGAACCACTTGGATCACATTTACAGCTCTCACGAGAGACAATTTTATTTCCTCATTGTTAAGGTGACAGTGTGTAATTTTCCTGGCGATGGGGGCAGTAGATACCTAAATCGTTGCAATTCAGCAATATTTTCGTGTTGGAGTAAGACCTTACCAACCCATTAGGATCAAAAAGCCCTGGGGAGTGCTAATTTTAGCAAGATAATAAGCACATCAGACTCCCTTTCATCACTGGCAACAAGCGAAGAGGTAAATATGTAAAACAACAACATTTAAGAACGACAAAAGTTTTGTAACCGTTTGTTACAAATCAGTAAAAGCATTGTGTCCTCATGGGCTGCTGTAGATGGAAACATGGCATCTAATACGGCGTCGCACAGAGACTTAGGGTGTTTCTCAGTGCCAAGGAACCTTGATGTCTTGGCCCCGCCCCGGTTGCCTAGGAGATACGTCATCGGGAGCCGCCAAGACGTGTTCCAATGTTCATGTTCTACCGAGGCGTGTGTTCTCCGTTTGTTAGCCGTTTAGCTAGCTGAGCGAGGATATCCAGGAGGTGTCTTGTAGCCTAGCCTTGGTCAAAAATTACCCAGAATACACCGCAGTACTTTCAAAAGGACGGCAGATCAGAAGCCGGCAGCTACTTCGAGGGCAAATTTCAAGTTTCAATATAAGTCAACTAATTTAAAATGGTTTTTTTTTAGATCTATTGTTGGTTAGTTGCTTAGTAGTTGCAGCTTTGGAGGCTAGCGGGTAGTACCTCGCTTATATATTTAATTTAACAAATATATACACAACTTTAAAAGTAAAAGGCTCGTTATAGATTTATATTGAAACTAATACGTATAAAATATAACGTTATCTCCCGTGTCACGTGACGTTACGTGACCGCCGTGGAAGCCGCGGTCACGTGATGCAAATCTGTTCCATTTAACCGTTTTCTTTGGCCAAGGAAGGACAGTGTCCTCGTAAGCAAGGCGACGGCCTCGCACGACATCGCCTCACAAGGCCAGGTGACCTTGGCGTTGAGAAATACCCTTAGACCCGCTCCCATGTATTTTAGACCTGATTTTTATGGTTATATGTTACGAAGCCGCAAACATTTTTCTACAAGTGGGCATCATTTCATTCATTTTCAACAACATTTCGATGGCTATTTCCAGAAATTAATCGTAAAAACTACACATTGTCTCTTTAAAACAAATGTTGAATTCATGGTTTCTCTGTCACCTGAGGTGTTCTGGTTTCTGTTCTTCTATCAGCAAAAGACGTTGGACCTAATCCCCAGCAGAGACGAGAACGACAATTTGCTCACCATTGTCTATGGCACTGACCTGGTCAACGTCACCTTCTACAACTTTGTTGCTCTTGAGCTTAACGTAGCAAAGGTAACCCTGAGAACCAACACTCTGTACCGTCCTTCCCGTTGGTCCTCGTTCCAGTGCAGTTAGCCTTTAGACACAAGGCTCACTTCACAATGTTGACACATCGCCATGTTTATGTTTGTGAGTTGTAAAGAGGGATTAATTTCTGTGCGTGCTTCATGTTACAACAGCTCGGTTTTAACACCAAAATCAGATAATTCTGTTTTGTCTTCAGCTTTGGGTAGACCAGCTCTTCGAGATGGCTACAAATAAACTTTCCCAAAATGCCTCACGGACCACCTACCTTCGCAAAGCGTAAGACGCGTGTCCCTTGTCCATTTGTTTCACAGGCTGTGGATGTTTTAAATGAAATGAGTTGTTTTTTTCTGTTTCAGTTACACTAAACTAACGCTTCAGGCCATAGATGGAAAGATTCCTCTGAAGAAGTGAGTAAAAAGTGACTTCTCAACTCTGTGCAGGATTTTAAATCTACTTCGACTTTCTTTTCCACTTTTTGGTTTCTCTCTTGTTCCCTTTTTATTTCAGCCAAGTGTTAACCTTGCTTTCCTGTCGTTCAGCCTTTTCACACATTTTTCAAGTAGTGGATTATTTAACAGTGTGACTGATCTAAGAGAACCTTTTTGTCTTTCAGTATTTATAAGATGTTTTCTGATAGAAAGCGGGTGGATTACGCTCTGGACAAAAAGGTAATATTTAAATACACTTTCACATGTAAAGGATTACTTCATGTCTGTAACTCATTATGGGTACTGTGTTAAGTTGCAATCATGGCTCACTTTTGCACTGATAATGATAAATGATCCATACTTGTATAGCGCCTGTCAGGGTCTCCAAAGTGCTTTATACTACAGTGAATTATTCATCCATTCACATGCACCAACAGGCAATTTGGGTTAAGTGCCTTGCCCAAGGGCAGCAGAATTATCTGTTGTGTGCCGGGTTTAAACCTACAACCCGCTCTACTTCCTGAGCTACTGCTGCCCATACATCTATATAGAGGACAGGGCACGATTGAATAGCATGCTTCCATCTGATGTCAGCAAACATCTGATTTCCTTGGTCAGTGGACTCAAATGGTCTATGGAACTAGGATTGGGACACTATTACATTTAACTGACACCATGTTTTGTAACACAAAACTTTAGTTTTGTAACATGTAATTTCGGTACATAACATGAAACTTTTATTTTGTAACTTGCAGAAAAAAATCAATGCACAAATTTCAAATCACAACTTTCAAGCACACATCTCAGTCTACAAGTACAAAACATTTTGTCCCAATTCTAGCTTGCTTCCCACAGGAATTGTCTTCGACAGAAATCCAAGACTTATGATTGGCTGGTCAGACAAAGCCTGTCGTTGGTTCTTTGGGAAGCAAGCTAGAATTGGTACAAAATGTTTTCTACTTGTAGACTTGAGTTTTGTAACTGTAGACTGAGATTTGTGTTTTGAGAGTTGTGATTTGAAACTTGCACATCGATTGTTTTCTGCAAGTAAAAAAATGAAAGTTTCATGTTGCATGCCAAAAGTTACGTGTTACAAAACAAGGGGTGTTTCTCAATGTCACGGCGATGTCTTGCGAGGCCGCGTGCCTTGCTTATGAGGACACTGTCCTTCCTTGGTCAAAGAAAACGGTTAAATGGAACAGACTTGCATCACATGACCGCGGCTTCCACGGCGGTCATGTAACGTAAATATATAACGAGCCTTTTACTTTTAAAGTTGTGTATATATTTGTTAAATTAAATATATAAGTGAGTTACTACCCGCTAGCCTCCAAAGCTGCAACTACTGAGCAACTAACCAACCATAGAAAACTTCTTTGGATCTAAAATAAACATTTTAAATTAGCTGACTTACATTTAAACTTGAAATTTGCCCCTGAAGTAGCTGCTGGCTTGCGATTCGCCGCCCTTTTGAACATAAGGCGGTGCATTCTGGGTAATTTTTGACCAAGGCTAGGCTACAAGACACCTCCCGTGTATCCTCACTCAGCTAGCTAAACGGCTAACAAACGGAGAACACACGCCTCGGTAGAACATGAACATTGGAACACGTCTTGGCGGCTCCCGATGACGTATCTCCTAGGCAACCGGGGCGGGGCCAAGACATCAAGGCGAGGCTCCTTGGCATTGAGAAACACCCTAGAAATGCATGCTACAAAATAAAAGTAACAGTTACAAAACCTGTTGCAAGTTATAAAGCTTAAGTTACATGTAATATTGTCTCAATCCTAGTTCCATAATTGTCCCCATGCATTCCGGTGCTATCGTAGACATCAAGTTAACCCCTCCCCCTTTTTAAAGTTATAGCTGCTAGCCAAAAATCTAAATAATGCGTGACTCAAAAAACTTCAGGAACACTTTATTGGGTGACTGGTGTTTATATGCACCCTTTTGAAGCTGAAACTGAAGCATGTTTGATGCAAATCGAGGTCTAAGTGGAACACAGCTCATTAAGACAGAGCTTGTTCATGATTATCAGCTGTTCTCTTCCTGGTGTTTTTCATCACAAGCTCCACTAGGTTCTGTTCCAGGTTGGACGTGCTGAGGGTTTGCTAGTGTTTTATATTGTGCGACGCAACAAGGATGTAAAATTTAAATTTTTATTGAGTATGGCAGTTTCATATGATGTCTTAGTTGTGTGCTAGTAGACTGGTGGTGTCACAAGTCCCATAAACCCATCACACCAAATGTCTGAAGTTGTCTTCAGTATCACAATATGACTTTGTAGATTGTCTGAAAATCCAGTCACTATTTTTCATCTCCAAACAATCATGTGATTTTTAATTGGTCGCCAGTGTAGTTAACAACAGACAGCCAGACAGACAGATGGAGACAGACAGTTTGTATGTGTAGAAGAATCAGTGCAGTCTGAACTTAAGATCAAATTGCTGTCACATTCTTTTTAGACAAACCAACGTGGGTTGTTTTTCCTCCCAATGTTGTACCTTGGCGCCTCCTGCTGGACACATGAAAGAACAGATTAAAATTTGCATGGAGCTTCAGTGAAACCCATAAAATACCTTGAAACCTTGTAGAGGTGCTGAAAAAAATCGATTCAAGTCTGAATCGGGATTCTTATTTACAAAGTTTCAGAATCGATTCCAGGAACTCAAATATTTGGCACGTTACAGGTTTGAGATGCACTTTTTTGATCTTTGTTAGGAGAGTCAGTACTCCGTTTACTTTTGTGCTCCCATAAATTGAGATGATTTATGTTTGAATCTGCTGATAAGAGGGCACTTGAATGTAATTGTTTCTATACTCAGAAATTTGAGATATTCTCATTTATTTTCTAAGTTGATAAATGAGTACTCAGGATTACTCATGTAACTTGTTTCTACACATACTTGAAAAGTATTTGACCGTATTACTTTCAAAGCTACTGTAGGTAGCTACAGATGTGTTATATTTTACAAGGTAAACAAAAATAAATGTTGCCTTTTGGTCAAAAGATTGTTTCCGTTTACAGTTTTAGAATCACTTTAGTTTACCTTATAAATTAGCTTTTTTGGAGCATGACCAGTTTAAAGTCAAATAAAAATGTCCCATAGCTTTAACTAACTTGTACAACAAAGTAGTTCATCCTGGAGCTGACACTCTTTGTTTATACTGATTGCGAATCGATTTAAATCGAGAATCGATTCTGAATCGAATCGGCACCCCCAAGAATCGGAATTGAATCAAATCGTGAGTTGCTCTGAGATTCACATCCCTACTACCGTGTATTTAAAACATCTTTTTACAAGGATGTTAAGTGTAAGTTTGGAATTGAATAACTACATGATTGGAACTCCAGTCACACCCAAACCTGATTACTAGCCTCCATCAACCTGCACAACCCCCCTGCTCGTCTTATCACCATGGGAAGTCGAGCATTCAGCAGGTCTGCCCCTCCCTCTGGAATTTATTACCCGCTGGACTCAGAAACACCACTACTCTTCACCATTTCAAGGCTCCAAACTCACCTGTTCAAACTGCCTTTTCCCTGTGACTGTACTTTGTGTTTTACCTCGGTTTCATATTTACTAGTTATTCACTGTAATTATTGTTCCTCTGTGTTTCAAACGTTTTACTTCCCTTGGATTTTAAGAAAGGCGCTCCAAATAAAATGTATTATTATTATTAGTAGTAGTAATATTAGAATTAGGAATAGCTTCAATTGAACCTGTCTGAAAACATGAAATAGGCTAAAAGATCTCAAAAACCAACTCATAATTTCCTGTTTTGATCAAATGCTAATAAAAAAAATACTTGTTTTATATTAAAGTCTGTTTTATATTAAGTCACTCTTAAGTGACTCTTCTCATACTTAAGGGAGATATCCTGAGCACCAGTGACATAAAACTGGACATTTTAGGTGTTTATGTTGTTTTTCTTTTCCTTCTGTTTGGTGTCACAATCCTGTCTGTCGCCTGTCAGCACGTGACGGCTATAAATCTTGAGGAATTTACGTGGGACTTTTTCACTGGCTTTCTTGACAAAGCTTGTGGACGGCCTGAACTCCAAACAATCCTTGAGGAGAGGTATGACAAAACTGGCTTTTCATTAACATTGCTCCATGTGGCCCTACTGAGGAATACGTGTTTCAGAAGAGGATGGATGGATGGATGGATGGATGGTTGGTTGGATGTTACGTTGGTTGGATTTATGGATGTTTGGTTGGTTGGTTGGTTGGTTGGTTGGATGTTTGGTTGGTTGGATGTATGGATGTTTGGTTGGTTGGATGTATGGATGTTTGGTTGGTTGGATGTATGGATGTTTGGTTGGTTGGATGTATGGATGATTGGTTGGTTGGATGTATGGATGATTGGTTGGTTGGTTGGTTGGATGTATGGATGTTTGGTTGGTTGGTTGGTTGGTTGGATGTATGGATGTTTGGTTGGATGGATGGTTGGATGGATGTTTGGTTGGTTGGATGTATGGATGTTTGGTTGGTTGGTTGGATGTATGGATGATTGGTTGGTTGGTTGGATGTATGGATGATTGGTTGGTTGGTTGGATGTATGGATGATTGGTTGGTCAGTTGGATGTATGGATGATTGGTTGGTTGGTTGGATGTATGGATGATTGGTTGGTTGGTTGGATGTATGGATGATTGGTTGGTTGGTTGGATGTATGGATGATTGGTTGGTTAGTTGGATGTATGGATGTTTGGTTGGTTGGTTGGATGTATGGATGTTTGATTGGTTGGATGTATGGATGTTTGGTTGGATGGATGGATGGTTGGGTGGATGGATGGTTGGATGGATGTTTAGTTGGTTGGATGTATGGATGTTTGGTTGGTTGGTTGGATGTATGGATGTTTGGTTGGTTGGTTGGTTGGATGTTTGGTTGGTTGGGTGGATGGATGTATGGATGTTTGGTTGGTTGGTTGGATGGATGTATGGATGTTTGGTTGGTTGGATGTATGGATGTTTGGTTGGTTGGATGTATGGATGTTTGGTTGGTTGGATGGTTGGATGGATGTATGGATGTTTGGATGGATGGATGGATGGATGGATGGATGGTTGGATGGATGTTTGGTTGGTTAGATGGATAGATTGCTTGCTAAGAACTGTATTTATCCTGCTGAATCCTTAATATTAGCCCTCATATAACCTTTACATTTTCTAATGTTTCTGGTGTTTGAGCACAAAAAAATGCACAAACAAAACTTTCTATAGAAATATTATATAATATTTAATATGTCCCAATGTTTACATGAATTTCATCCTTGGCTTCAGTTATTACAAAATATTATTTGAAAAATGTATGTTTCTGAGATTTAACCCCTTTATTGCCATGCTTATTATGATCAGTACCAGAATTGTGAAAAAAGGTAAAAAAAAAAAAAAAATTCTAAATCTGTTCATTTTTTGTGTTTTATGTTCAGATGACCTGTTTTGGGGTTATCTGTCAGTCTTGGAGTGTCACAAATAGGCGTAAAAACATTTTTTTGCTCACTTCATAGTTTTTGTGTAATTTTTTAGTTTAAAAAAGTCACAATTTGAACCTTACTGCAAAAAACAAAAATGCAGACACCATACTTCCTCATAAGATACTTCATAGCTCCCAAATTCTTCAGTATATTTGCATTCCTGATATTTAACCCTTTTATTTCCCCCTTTATTGTCAGGTGCATGATCATAATCAGAAATGTAAACAAATGAAAAAATATAAACTTGTTTGTATGTTATGTCCAGATTAGGGATGGGTACCTTTGACATTTGAGTGTTTAATAGTTTAATTCTCTTTTATAATTAAATATATATTTTTCTCAATATATAACCATATTTGATAAATATCAGGATAAATAACATACAACTGTTTGTATTTTAACATGGTCCTTGTAGTTTTATAAGCTGATAATTAAACTGAAGCAAACATCTTTACTGTGAACTAAATTTACTGTGTATCTTCATTCCTTTTGCCGTCCTTTTTCATTTGATTTTTCCTACTGAGAAGTTAGAATTTCCGAGGAGAAAGCGAACGCACCATTAGCTGATAACAATGGTGGCAATGGAAGCTAACATATCAAGCTAACGTTATCTTAAACAGTTTATTTAGCTGCTGGAGCAGATTAAAACGATGATGCCTCACACTTAGATCGTTGTCGCTGGTTTCATCTTCACCCAATCACCCGTCGCATTTAGTAAAGTGAAGCCAAACTTTAGAGCGCGTTCATGTTCTTCTAGTCGGAAATTTAGAGTTCCGTGGAGAAAGCGAACGCACCATTAGCGAAACGGAAGCTAACAAATCAAGCTAACGTTATCTTAAACATTTTATTTACCTACCGGAGCAGATTAAGATGAGGATGTCTCACTTAGATCGTTGTCGCTGGTTTCATCACCCAGTTACCCATCACATTTAGTGAAGTGGACCCAAGCTTTAGCGTGCGTTCTTTCTACCATGCTGCTCTGTTTACAACTCGCTCGCAGCGACGGATGACATAACGCTCTTGCGCATGCGCAGCTGTCTAGGCAAGTTCTCGTTATGAAGGACGGGTACCGAAACGAGGCACCGTTTCAAATGACGTGAATCGGACAGTCGGTACTATGGAATTTGGTCGGTACCTGAAAAAGTACAGAATTCGGTACCCATCGCTAGTCCAGATGATTTGTTTTGTGGGCAAATTTTCAACACATTGGAGTGTCATGAATGGGCATACAAATATTTTCATTCAGCTTATTTTCTTTGAATGCAGCATTAGTTATTGCCTCGGTATACATAGGGAAAGTGCGCAATCTAGTGGAAAACATTAAAAACTCCAAATTGAGTCTGCAACCGGCCTGGGAACCCAGACAGACAAAAGATTATGGTGATATTTTTGCTCATTAGAAAAATAAGGATTTACATGGAAGTCAATGGCACAAAAACATGCACCAACACCAGTAACGTTACAAAACTTTTTAACCGTTGTATTGAATGGAGAACAGCAATTTTTCTCATTTGTTTTTTGTAATTCCCCCCAAAACACACAACCTCCCAATAAATTAGATAAACTGCACTAGCATAGCCAAAGTTATTCATAAAAACACACCTGTCTGCATAAAAACATGCACTAAGGACATTATTAGAGCTGTTGCTGTAATGTTAGGAGTCCTGCACACACTCACTAGTTGATAAACATTTGTCTTCTCTGAAGTGGTTCCAGGAACAAACCATTTATCACTTTGGACCAGTTCACAACCTTCCTCAACACTAAGCAGCGCGACCCCAGGCTGAATGAGGTGTTGTACCCTCCGCTGAAAAAGGAGCAGGTCCGACAGATCATGGAGAACTACGAGAGCCCAAGCCACCTAGACAGAGGTCAGAAACGCTTTATTAATTATTCATCACTCACCGAACTACTGGCAGGTTGTGACCTTCATGTAAGAGATGTTTCCCCAATAAGTGACTTAAACAACAGCAGCATGACATTGAAACACACTGCAAAAAAGGATTTATAAGAAAGTTTAAACATTACATTTCAGACATTTTACCTCTAATTTCTGTTTTATAAAATCATAGAAAGCTGCATTACTTAAAATAAGGTAAATATTCTTAAAAATGATCCAGCTCTTCTTGTTTTGAGTAAAAGAGTCAATTCAGTTTGTTTATATAGCGCCAAATCACGATGAGCCGTCTCAAGGCACTTCACAAATTAAAACGTCCCAGTTGAGTCCAGTTCCTTATGCCAATTTAAAGGTTTCCTATGTAAGACTGCATCAAGTCACTGACTTGTTGTGTCAGAGTCTTTACAGCAGTCCTCATGCTAAGCAAGCATGTAGCGACTCTGGAGAAGAAAAGTCCCTTTTACCAGGAAGAGCCCTCCAGAGAATCCTGGCTCAGTATAAGTATGAATATCAATCAATCAATCAATCAATCAATCAATCAATCAGCGTTTATTTGTTTAGCACTTAATCGTGCAATACATGCAACTCAAAGTGCTTAACAAAATAAAAAGGCCCCGCATGCCCTCCCATCCCCAGAATTTTTAAAAACAGTCTGACAATAAAAAACCCTTCACAACACTCATCCTCCGGCACACGCACGCACGCACACACACACACACACACACGCACACACACACACACACACACACACACACACACACACACACACACACACACACATACATACATGCCCCCTTCCCCATGGTAAAAAACACGATTGACTGAGATCAGATGAGCCAGACCACAGATCCACAGCAGCAGCTGAGGCACTGACACAGGGCATCCAAGGCAGGGAGGGCAGAGACCCCCCCCCCCCCCCCCACCCCCACCCCCCACCTCCACCTAGGCACACCTGGAAAGCACCCAGGCCACCACAGCCGACCACCGCCGCCGGGGCAGAGGGCTCCCACAGAGAAAGCACTGGAAAAAGGTTAAATCAGGGTTAAAATATAAAATCAAAAGAGCTAAAATGAGAATTGTAATATAAAAACTTATATAGATATTAATAGCAAACTAAATCAAAATTTTTTTTTGCTTTTGCTAGTTTTAGGACTTCTAGCTAAGCAACTATTGCTTACCCCATTAGCAGGAAAAGGGAATCTGGATCCTAATTGAGAACATTTACCTTATTTTAACTCATGCTTTTTCATATAGTGAAGAATTTGTTTCTTTTCAGACTAAAACTAAGACAAAATGTCTAAATACTAGTGTGTGTGTGTGTGTGTGTTATGTTTTTATTTACTTTCTTATAAATCCATTTTTTCAGTGCAGTTCTGAGTGTGATTTAGTTTTCTCTCTCTTGCAGACCAGATCAGTCTGAAGGCTTTCAGTAACTACCTGGCAGGAGAGGAAAACAACATTGTACCTCCAGAAAAGCTCGACCTCATGGATGATATGAACCAACCGCTGTCTAACTACTTCATCAACTCCTCCCACAACACATACCTCACTGGTAAAAGCCTTCGTAATGTCAACTCTATCATGCTGCAGTTATTTCTTCTGCGTCTGATCCTGATTGGAATTTGTCTGCTGTTCTTTAGTGGGTCAGTTGACTGGCATGTCGTCGGTGGAGATGTACCGGCAGGTTCTGCTGACCGGCTGCCGCTGCATCGAGCTGGACTGTTGGAAGGGCCGATTGCCAGATGAGGAGCCCTACATCACCCATGGGTTCACCATGACCACCGAGATCTCATTCAAGGTGGAACACAGAACTTTATTCGTCACGTCACACTGTCCCTTAACATTCATGGACTCAGCCGTCTTTACTCGCGACGGGGAAGCCTGTTGTTGGTTTAGCGACCATGTAACAGCAGAGAACCTCTCAGCTAGTAGAAGCTAACCATTAGCATTAGCAACTCCACCACACAGCAGAAATCCTTGTGTTGTAGGTGAAGATAAACTATCACTGTTGCAGAGCAAATAGTCAGTTAACCAGTTGCTGTTAACCATTCAGAGTACTGCCACTTTATCGTCCAGCTAACTTTGTCGACCTTAAACAGGAGCACCAGAGCTTTTTTTCTCTAAAGACTTACCAGGCATTCATTCCTATTAGAGAACGCTGCAAATATATTAAAATGTGAGAAAAGGACCTTTTTAAATAGTTCTTGAAAAAGAAACTCAATATAAAGGTTTTCTGAATTTTATTTCCACACATTTAGACCATTCTGTAGTTAGGTGATAGTTTCTTCTTGTAAACTGTAAACTCTCATAGATAAAAGGCAAAAGAACATTCCTCTCCAACTGCAGAAGCAGGAATCACATTTTGCGTAATTTTGGTGGCTCATTATTCAGTTTCGGCACAGTTTGTACTCAGAAAATCAATTTTCCCCCATATTTATTAACTAGAAATAAAACATTTTCATACTTTTCCTGTAATTTAACATTTAACCACCTGTAGTAACAGCTAGAGGCACACCAAGAAGTTTTCCGGCCATCAGAGTTGGCAAATATTCAACATGGATCAGCTGAATCAAAAATCTGATTTTTTTTTTTTTGGTCTTTGAATGCATCACTGCTACAGCAACACAAACAGTAACTGGTTCATTAATCATGAAAGGAGATGCCGCGGACGGATCACAAGACAACGATTCCTGTTGATTATTTCACTCTGACATCACCTGGTATCTGCAGGTCGAAGCTGTTTTCTTGTTAGTCCACTTTAGCCTGTCCCTCTCTCCTCCCGACTACAGGAAGTCCTCGAGGCCATAGCAGAATCAGCTTTCAAGACCTCAAACTACCCCGTCATCCTGTCCTTTGAAAACCACGTGGACTCGTAAGTGCTCTCCATAATCATCCCCGGAGTATTATTAAAGGGTTCAAATGGAAGAATCTCAGCCTAGAGGAGTTAACAATGCTAATCTCTAAGATTTCATACGGAGCCTAAGTCACGCCCACCTACTTCCGGGACCACGGGTCCTCGGAAGAATGAAAAAATTAATCCAAGTCAACGGGCTAAAAACACTATTTTCTAATTCCGCTTGTTGTGCCATGGATTTCACACATGATGTTGGTGAATTTTAAAGAAGCATTTTGATACCAAGAACGCGCTTATTTTTGCAAGGGGGAACGCCATTTAAAATTTTGTGTGAAAATAAGTCCAGGACTACAGATGCGCTTAACGAAAGTGACGTCATCGAACCAGACACGGAGAAAAACAGACAGAAAATGGCTGTAAGTTCAGCAAACTTCCCACAGGAGGAAAGAACCACCATAAATCTGGTCATGTGGTATGTAGCGGCTACGCTAGGGGGGAGGAGATTATGTGGTGACGTCACATATGCGACGTGCCGATTTCTGGTGTGTAGTCATGCTAATTATGAACTTTTACAAGCTGATAAATCTCAAAGTACGTGACAGGCGCGGTCGAAACACCCATCATTACTTTTCATTTAAATTGCAGTAGAACATATGTGTGATCCAGGGCGTAAGGCAGAGCGGGTTAGAAAAGAACTCTTTTAGCCCCGTTGACTTGCATTCATTTTTTCATTCTTCCGGGACCCCATGAGCCGACCGGAAAGGGAGGAGACTTAAGCCGGGCGTACTATGTGTGACTTTTTCACTTTTTTGAGCCGATTTTCCACTCGTGCGAGAATCCACAAGATCGGGCCGAGTTTTGCGCCGAGCATCGTGTAGTGTACAGGGGGTTACGAGAGGCGATTAACACCACGTGACCAGCTACCGATCCGCAATCGTGAGCTCACACGGACTTCTGGAGTGTTTGGTATTTTGCTCGTTCCTCGTGAGGGTATCGCACTGTTGAAGCAGCGCAGCGAGCGGCTGCAACCCAAAAAATACCAGAACCGTTCACGGTGCATGCGCATGCATCAACACAGCTCGCCTGCTATTTCCCGAATAACACACGTTGTTCGTTTTATTTCTAAACGTTGTTTTTACTCACAGTGACAAGGATTGTCAAGAAAGCGTGTTTGTCGTGTTCATGTCAAATTAAACTGATCGCAAAACACAGATTTACTTTCTTTATTTCGTTTCCTCATCCAACCCCCATAAATCCCTGTGTGTCCTCCTGCAGCACTCCCGCAGGACAACAGGCAAAACAAGACAAAAAAGTCTGACGTGTTGAGTAAAAACTGCTATTTTTAGCATATTTTTAGGGCCGACGTGTTGCTACCAGACGTACAGTGTGAGCAGTCAGGTCGCATCCAAGAACTGGGTCGTGCAGTGTGAGCGCATGACTCGTGAGATCTGCCCTGCGAGGAAGTCGTACAGTTTGAGCTGAAGCCGAGTGCTATAAGTGAAAAAGTCGCACAGTGTCCGCCCAGCTTAAGACTCCCTATAGAGGTCACACTACAACAATTTTACAAATCTTTATCAGTTTTACATTACTTGGTTATTTTAGATACAAGAGAATTTGTGGGTATTTTTGGATGAAACGAGCTAGCGATAGCATTTTTGCTCCCAAACAGAATGTTGTCACATGTTTGCTGGAATAACATGAATTTATGGGAGACTCGAGAGGTAATCCACTTGAGTATCAGACCTTGCTGTGACTAGCCGTTAGCTCAAAGTACGTGACTGGCACGGTCGAAACACCCAAGAAAATGTCGGAAAAGGGTAGAATGCTTTCTCCGGGTCAGGGATGAGGTCCTGTCTCAAGTGGAGGAGTTTAAATTTCTCAGGTCTTGTTCATGAGTGAGGGAAAACTGGAGCGTGAGATCGATAGGCGGATTGGTGCTGCGTCTGCAGTGAAGCAGGTGTTGTACCGATCTGTCGTGGTGAGGAGAGAGCTGAGTCAGAAGGCGAAGCTCTCGATTTACCGGTCGATCTACGTTCCTACTCTCACCTATGGTCATGAGCTTTGGGTAGTGACCGAAAGAACGAGATCGCGGATACAAGCGGCTGAAAGTAGTTTTCTCTGCAGGGTGTGTGGGCTCTCCCTTAGAGACAGGGAAGCTCGGTCATCTGGGAGGGGCTCAGAGTAGACCTGCTGCTCCTCCACATTAAGAGGAGCCAGTTGAGGTGGCTCGAGCATCTAGTTAGGATGCCTCCTGGACGCGTCCATGGTTAAGCTTTTTGGGCACGTCCAACTGGAAGGAGACCTAAAGTAAGACCCCGGACATGTTGGACAGACTGTGTCTCTCAGCTGGCCAGGGAGCGCCTTATTCCCCCGAAAGAGCTGGCCCAATTGGCTGGAGAGAGCAAAGTCCGAGCCTCTCTCCGGATAAGCAGAAGAGAATGGATGGATGTAAACAAAATAGGTTTTTAAATTTTAATCTAAAATCTTGGAATACTTCCTGCATACCTTTTGATTTCTTCTGAGTGGCCCTAACATTGTCTGTCATTCTTAACAGGAGCATTTGCTTTTAAACTTTTACCCTTAAATTGGTGAAATAGAACTTACCATGATCTCTGGTGTAAAACAAGCTATCATTTCAGACCCACCCAGCAGGCTAAGATGGCGGAGTATTGCAAGACGATCTTCGGAGATGCGCTGCTTATCAATCCACTGGAAAAATTCCCGGTAAGGATCGTGGTTGGCACTGTGACATTAAAGCATCAAATTAGGGATATCCCGTTCCGATATCAATATCGGAAGTAATTCGATATCGTCCCAAAAACAGTGTATCGGATTATATCAGACGGCATCAAAAATCTCCGATATAAGCGGTTCGTTAAGGTTCACATTTTTGAAACCAATGGTTAAGAAAAAATAGTCATTTCTTTCATACTCACTATTATTGGCTCTTGTTCTTTGAGTAATATCACCTGATCAAGCCTTTCATACATTCCAAACTACGAAATATGTAAAAGTATGTATGATTTGTGCTGATATCATATTGGATTGATATCTGTATCGGTCAGTACTGAAGGCTGAAATATCGGTATCGTATCGGAAGCAAAAAAGTTGTATCGGGACATCCCTACGTCAAATATATAATTAGTTACTGAAGCAGCTTTGTTTAACGCCTCGCTGTGGTACTCTCTTCTGGTTGAAACTACCATTTTCTTCATCCTACGTGATTCCTTTAGCTGGTCCCAGAACAGCCACTTCCTTCACCGCAGGACTTGCTAGGAAAGATCCTTGTTAAAAACAAGAAGAAACCCGACCTGTCCGTAAAGTCCCTGGAAGAGGCGGGACTCAAAGGTGAGAAAGTTCTGCACTAGGATGGGAATAAGGGCCTTTTCACATTGCGCATTAATTAACCACATTCACATTTACAATCACTGATTTCAGCTGGACTCATAAACAATGTTGTCTGTCGTCTTTATCCCATCTTATTAGAGCTGGAACCAGAAAGTGAAGAAGAGGACACTGAAGAAACGGCCGCGGAAATGAACAAGCCTTATTCTGATGAGGTAAGAGACCTCGAGGATGGTTGATGCTTGATGTTGCACAGGCTAACTGATGGCTTCATGCTGTTGGCGTCCCTCAGGGTACCGCCTACCGAGAGGTCATTGCCACAAAGGAAATGTCGACTCTCGTCAACTACATCCAGCCTGTTAAGTTCAAGTCTTTCAATGATGCAGCCAGTGAGTGTGCTCAGTGAGAAGGAAGACTAAAAGATGCTTGTCTCACATGCACTACTAGATACATTAGCTTGTTTCTTGTTTTCCAGAAAAGAAGAGGTTGTATGAGATGTCTTCGTTTGTGGAAACTAAAGCTATGGACTTGCTGAAGAACTTCCCTTGCGAGTTTCTGGAGTATCCTAAGAAGCTTTTAATTATTTCATAGTTCCTTCTGTCATAGGACACTTAATTGAAATAGATTTTAAACCATTAAATCAGACAAAGACGGGCATGTCTAAAGTGCAGCCCGGGGACCAGGTTCTTGTTCCGAGCAGCTGATATGAACTTAATTCGGCTATGTTGAAGGTAACTTGGCTCAACGTTAGAAATAAGGGGCCATCATCGTGGGTGGGGGTGCTTCTGATCAGGATGCCTTCTGGTCACCTGTGTCAATGCTTAACAGTACTTCTCCAGATACAACAAGAAACAGCTGAGTCGAATCTACCCCAAAGGAACTAGGGTGGACAGTTCCAACTACATGCCCCAGCTCTTCTGGAATATTGGTTGCCAGATGGTTGCGCTAAACTTTCAGACTCCTGGTATGAGCGAACAAAGTTCCAAGCTTTAGTGATCGAATAAATAAGCTGCCTACTGATTTCAAACAAATGTTAATCTTTCTTTCAACAGTGTTTTTCCCTCCTTTCCTCCCATTCAGATCTTCCCATGCAGTTAAACATGGGGGTATTCGAGTACAATGGCCGCAGCGGCTACCTGCTAAAACCTGAGGTCATGAGACGGACGGATAGACAATTCGACCCTTTCACAGACAGTATAGTGGATGGAATAGTGGCCAATGCGTTCAGAATCACAGTAAAGATAAAGACTCTGTGTTTTTAAAGTAAGAGTATGATATACTAGTATCTACAATGTTGTAATGTGATTTCACTTCCTCAAGGTGATCTCAGGTCAGTTCCTGTCAGAAAGAAAGGTGGGTGTAATCGTAGAGGTGGACATGTTTGGGCTTCCCGGTGATGCAAAGAAGAGGGCCAAAACCAAAATGTCCAACGGGAACTCGATGGACCCTGTGTGGAAAAATGAAAAATTTTTCTTCCCTCAGGTAGCTCGCAGACCAGACTGTGGTCGACTTTTTTTTATGAAATATTTTTATCCTGTTTCTTTCTGTCTGACAAGTTTTAACAGTGTCGGTGTTTTCCAGGTGATCCTGCCTTCCTTAGCTTCAGTGAGAATATCAGCGTATGAGGAAAATGGCAGGTTTATTGGACACCGAGTTCTCCCTGTGTCTGCCATTAGACCTGGTGAGTGCACACACACCAAATATGCAAAAAAAAAAAAAACATTTTTTAATATAAGCATTTACAGGAGTTTGTGTCTCTTTTGTGAAAAATGAGTTGATCTAGCCTCATACAGTGGCTAGGGATGGGTACCTTTGACATTTGAATAGATTCGGTACTAATTCCCGGTACCCAGGAATCGATACCGGTGCTTAACGGTACCAATTTTAGATACTTTTGAGTGTTTATTATTTTAATTCTCTTTTATAATTAAATACATATTTTTCTCAATATTTAACCATATTTGATAAACATCACAATAAATAACATACAACTGCTTGTATTTTAACATTGCCCTTGTAGTTTTATAAGCTGATAATTAAACTGAAGCAAACATCTTTACTGTGAACTAAATTTACTGTGTATCTTCATTCCGTTTGCCGTCCTTTTTCCTTTTGATTTTTCCTACTGGGAAGTTACAATTTCCGAGGAGAAAGCGAACGCACCATTAGCTGATAACAATGGCAGCAATGGAAGCTAACATATCAAGCTAACGTTATCTTAAACAGTTTATTTAGCTGCTGGAGCAGATTAAAACGATGACGCCTCACACTTAGATTGTTGTCGCTGGTTTCATCTTCACCCAATCACCCGTCGCATTTAGTAAAGTGAAGCCAAACTTTAGAGCGTGTTCATATCCTTCCAGTCGGAAATTCGGAGTTCCGAGGTGAAAGCGAACGCACCATTAGCGGAACGGAAGCTAACATATCAAGCTAAGGTTATCTTAAACATTTTATTTACCTACCGGAGCAGATTAAGATGAGGATGTCTCACTTAGATCGTTGTCGCTGGTTTCATCATCACCCAGTTACCCATCACATTTAGTGAAGTGGACCCAAGCTTTAGCGTGCATTCTTTCTACCATGCTGCTCTGTTTACAACTCGCTCACAGTGACTGAAGGACGGGTACCGAAATGAGGCACCGTTTCAAATGACGTGAATTAGTGCTCAGTCTGTACTATGGAATTCGGTCGGTACTGTCAGGAACCGAGTTTAGAAGACCCGTGAAGACGCCAACACAGTAAAAATATATATAAAAAGTCTTTATTTAAAGCAGAGGTACCTGGAGGGCAAGGCTGAGGCAGGTTCAGAGGCAGGCTAAGGTCAAAGTGGCAGGCAGAGAGCAAGGCAGGGGTCAGGCAAAAAACCAGGTCCAGAGGCAAAGATCAGGCAGGGTGGATGGCTGGAGAACTACTGGCAAGGCTGTAATAATCTGGCAGGGAACTGGTGGTTTGCTGGTGAATATTTAGTAGGGGAAGCAGGTGTGTAAGATGAGCTGATGAGTGAGGAGCAGGTGAAGTGGATGAAGCTGATGAGGTGTAGGTCAGGTTGCTGTGGAAACCAGGGCTTGGCTTGAGCTTGGTGAAGGGACCAGGTGAGCTGAATGAAGGTATAATGAGGAAGTGGAGGAGGGTGAAGGACGGGAGTCATGCCAGGTACCTTAAAAAGTACTGAAGTTGGTACCCATCGCTAGGTGCGTCACTGTGTGGTTTGGCAACTGCAATATTCAAGGACCTCTCTTGATCTGTTTAACTTTGTGCCGTTAAGTAGGAGGCTCCAGAGCATCAGGACCAGGAAAGGTTCTGTCACAGATTAGCCTTAAACACTGACACAAACATTCAAAACCTTTAGACTACCTAGTAAACAGTCCCCGGGGCTCTCTGTACTGTCTTGTTTTTTTTCCAAAGAGGTTTGAAATAAGGCAACTGGACCCTCAGACGGAAACTGGTCCAACCAAATGACAAGACACCCAAAGAGAAACGTACTGGCGTCTATGCAGTGAGGACCGTCCAGATCTTTACTCAGGGGAAACCAAATAACATTACACAAGCACATGGCACAACACGGGAGAGAGGTCAAGACTCTGCAGTCTACTTACACCTGAAGGTCAAGGGACACACTTTTGAAGATGACAAAGTACACATTCTGGACAGAGAAGATAGGTGGTTTGAGAGAGGAGTGAAGGAAGCCACAAACACTGGGTACTCTTAAGTATTCAGACCCCCGTCAAGTTTACACTCTGTTATATTGCAGCCGTTTGCTAAAGTCAATTAAATTCATTTTTTCCTCATTAAGGTACACACGGCCTCCATGATGACAGAAAAACACAGATTTTTAGACATTTTTGCTGATTTATTAAAAAAGAGAAAGTGAAATATCTCATGGCCATAAGTATTCAGACCCTTTGCTGTGACACTCATTTATTTAACTCAGGTGCTTTTCATTTCTTCTGATCATCCTTGAGATGGTCCTACACCTTCATTGGAGTCCAGATGTGTTTGATTACTGATTGGACCTGATTAGGAAAGCCACACACCTGTCTATAGAAGACCTTACAGCTCACAGTGCATGTCAGATCAAATGAGCATCATGAGGTCAAAGGAACTGTCTGAAGAGCTCAGAGACAGAATTGTGGCAAGGCAAAGATCTGGCCACGGTTACAAAAACATCTCTGCTGCACTAAAGGTTCCTGAGAGCACAGGGGCCTCCATTATCCTTAAATGGAAGATGTTTGGGAACCAGAACCCTTCCTAGAGCAGGCCGTCCAGCCAAACTGAGCTACCGGGGGAGAAGAGCCTTGGTGAGAGAGGTAAAGAAGAACCCAAAGATCACTGTGGCTGAGCTCCAGAGATGCAGTCAGGAGATGAGAGAAGGTTGTAGAAAGCTCAACCATCACTGCAGCCCTCCTCCAGTCAGAGCTTTATGGCAGAGTGGCCCGTCGTAAGCCTCTCAGTGCAATACACATGAAAGCCTGCATGGAGTTTGCTGAAATTCACCTGAACGACCCCGAGATGGGGAGATATAAGATTCTCTGGTCTGATGAGACCAAGGTAGAAGTTTTGATCTTAATTCTAAGCGATAGGTGTGGAGAAAACCAGGCACTGCTCATCACTTGTCCAATACAGTCCCCACAATGAAGCATGGCGGTGGCAGCATCATGCTGTGGGGTGTTTTTCAGCTGCAGGGACAGGATGACTGGTTGCAATCGAGAGAATGATGAATGCGGACAAGTACAGGGATATCCTGGACAAGAACCTTCACCAGAGAGCTCAGGACCTCAGGCTGGGCCGAAGGTTTACCTTCCACCATGACAATGACCCTAAGTACACAACTAAAATAACTAAGAAGTGGCTTCACGGCAACTCTGTGACTGTTCTTGAATGGCCCAGCCAGAGCCCTGACTTAAACCCAACTAAGCATCTCTGGAGAGACCTAAAAATGGCCGTCCGCCACTGTTCACCATCCAACCTGACAGAACTGGAGAGGATCTGCAAGGAGGAATGGCAGAAGATCCCAAATCCAGGTGTAAGAAACTTGTTGCCTCTTTACCAAGAAGACTCGTGGCTGCATTAGCTCAAAAGGTGCTTCTAGTAAATACTGAGCAAAGGGTCTGAATACTTAGGACCATGTGATATTTCAGTCTTCTTTTTTAGTAAATCTGCATATATTTTCAAAATGTCTGTGTTTTTCTGTCAACATGGGGTGCTGTCTGTACATTGAGGGAAAATGAATTACATTTATTTTAGCAAATGGCTGCAATATAACAGAGTGAAACATTGACGGGGGTCTGAATACCTACTGTATGTTAAACGGTAAAGACCAGCATTAAACAGGACCCTAACCCTTTCCAGCACCTACAGTGCTGCTCTGAACCTAATTCCAAACACACTTTTATTCTAGGTCACTCTCTCCTGCATCTAAATAAAACAACCATTCCCACACAATAGAGTAGGGGTATGCATAGGCAGTTTCAGCTCATTAAACAACAGTAGACGGCTAAAATTTTCAACCTCGACACTCCCATGCTCTAGTAAGAATTGCTAAAGCTCCTCAGATGAGAAGCGAAACATCTTAAAGAAACCAAAGAGGTCTAGATGCATGTGGATTACCATGAGCTTGATGCCGTAAAATCCTCACCAACATACGTCTAGTTTTTTTTCTAAAGTCTCGCTCTAGGAATCTCCACAAAAGGGTCTTTTCTGCAGCTTCATGCTCTGTATTTCAAGAATGAAAAATAATCATAGAATGCTTTAATACGTCATGATCTACCAGTTCATTTCCTCCTAGGCTTCCACTACATCTGCTTGAAAAATGAGCTGAACCAACCACTGATGTTACCCTCCCTGCTGGTTTTAACTGAGGTTTGGGACTACATTCCCACGGAACACCAGAGTAAGAAAATCGCATCGTCACACAACTATACACCAATAAAACCAACCTTTAAGCCACTTGACTACACAGGTCTTATTTTAGACCTATACTAGTTAAATTTCAATCTCCTGACATTGTACAGTTTATTCTGGACAAAATGTTCTTTTTATTGTGATCGAAGCCACACTGAAGGTTTTTAACAAGCTGCGCCTCCACAGTCCCGTGCAGTCTCGGGTGATCTGAGCTCCAGCTCTAACGGAGAGAAACTCCTGGAGCTCTGCATCACTACGGTGGATCCTGCAGAATCCTAGATCGCCATGCCGCTACTGCACTTTCATAAGACACACCGTGGCGGCAGTTGTCGTCGTCTTCCTCCACTTATCCGGGTACGGGTCGCGGGGGCAGCATCCCAACTAGGGAGCTCCAGACCGTTCTCTCCCCGGCCAACTCCACCAGCTCCTCCGGCAGGACCCCAAGGCGTTCCCGGACCAGATTGGAGATGTAACCTCTCCAACGTGTCCTGGGTCGACTCGGGGACCTCCTGCCGGCAGGACATGCCCGAAACACCTCCCCAGGGAGGCGTCCAGGAGGCATCCTGACCAGATGCCCAAACCACCTCAACTGACTCCTTTCGATCCGGAGGAGCAGCGGTTCTACTCCGAGTCCCTCCCGAATGTCCGAGCTCCTCACCCTATCTCTAAGGCTGAGCCCGGCCACCCTACGGAGGAAACTCATTTCAGCCGCTTGTGTCCGTGATCTCGTTCTTTCGGTCATTACCCAAAGCTCATGACCATAGGTGAGGATTGGGACGTAGATCGAGCGGTAAATCGAGAGTCTGGCTTTCTAGCTCAGCTTCCTCTTCACCACGACAGATCGGCTCAGCGTCCGCATCACTGCAGACGCCGAACCAATCCGCCTGTCGATCTCCCGATCCCTCCTACCCTCACTCGTGAACAAGACCCCAAGATACTTAAACTCCTCCACTTGAGGTAGGACCTCTCTCCCGACCCGGAGTTGGCAAGCCACCCTTTCCCGGTCGAGAACCATGGTCTCAGATTTGGAGGTGCTGATCCTCATCCTAGCCGCTTCACACTCAGCCGCGAACCTACCCAGCGAAACCTGAAGGTCAGAGCTGGATGAAGCTAGGAGGACCACATCATCCACAAAAAGCAGAGACGAGATTCTCCTGCCACCAAACTCAACACACTCCACACCACGGCTGCACCTAGAAATTCTGTCCATAAAGGTAATGAACAGAACCGGTGACAAAGGGCAGCCCTGGCGATGTCCAACCCTCACCGGGAACAGGTCCGACTTACTACTGGCTATGCGGACCAAATTCACACTCCTCTGGTAAAGGGACTGAATTGCCCTTAACAAAAGGCCACCCACCCCATACTCCTGGAGCGTCCCCCACAGGGTGCCCCTGGGGACACGGTCATAACCCTTCTCCAAATCCACAAAGCACATGTGGATTGGTTGGGCAAACTCCCATGCCCCCTCCATCACCCTTGCAAGGGTATAGAGCTGGTCCACAGTTCCACGGCCAGGACGAAAACCACATTGCTCCTCCTCAATCTGAGATTCAACTATCGATCGGACCCTCCTCTCCAGTACCTTGGAGTAGACCTTTCCAGGGAGGCTGAGGAGTGTGATCCCCCTATAGTTGGAACACACCCTCAGGTCACCCTTCTTAAAGATGGGGACCACCACCCCGGTCTTCCACTCTACAGGAACTGCCCCCGATGACCACGCAATGTTGCAGAGATGTGTCAACCATGACAGCCCTACAACATCCATAGCCTTGAGATACCCAGGACGAACCTCATCCGCCCCCGGGGCTCCGCCACTGTGTAGTTGTTTGACTACCTCAGCAACTTCTGCCCCTGAGATTGGACGGTCCATCCCCAGGTCTCCCGGCTCTGGTTCCTCCTCGGAATGGATTGAGGAGCTCCTCAAAGTATTCCTTCTACCGTCCGACTATAGCCCCAGTTGACGTCAACCGCTCCCCATCCCCACTGTAAACAGTGTGAGCGAGTTGCTGCCTTCCTCTCCTGAGGCGCCGGACAGTTTGCCAGAACCTCTTTGGAGCCGATCAATAGTCTTTCTCCATGGCCTCACCAAACTCCTCCCACGCCCGAGATGTTGCCTCGGCAACTGCCACTGCCAGCCCCCAAACCTAAAGAAGCATCAGCAGAATTATGCTGATTTGCCGGCATGGTGTGTCTTCTAAAAAGGGCTAATGTTAAACCGGGACTTTTCTTGGAAAAATAAATTCTGTACTCAAGCTGAAGTTGGAAGTTCTATTTCCTGAACTTTCCAGGTGGACGCAGTTGAAATGTATGAGCAACAGACCAGTTTAAAGAGAAAAGCATGGAGAGGGCTCAGTGTCTGCTGCCCCACTGCATCATGGGCTTTAGTTTTGTTTCTTTAGACAGATGTACGAAGCAAAAAGAAAAACCCAAAGATTTTAGTGGATTTCTGAAAAATCTGGGAAAACATGTTCATGCATTTTTCCATTGTCCTCCACTAATGTGGGTTTGGTCTTATGTGGGGCAGCAGCCTAAGCAGAGAGGTCCAGTCTTCCCTCTCACCAGCCACTTGGGCCAGCTCCTCAAGAGAAATCTTAAGGTGTTCCCAGGCCAGATGAGAAACATGTTCCTCCAGTGTGTCTCAGGTCTTCACTTGGGTCTCCTCCTGATTGGAGGTGCCCAGAATACCTCACCAGGGAGGCGTCCAGGAGGTTTTCTAACTAGGTGCCCAAGCCACTTCAACTGGCTCCTCTGGACCAGGAGGAGCAGTGGATCTCCTTTGAACCTCTCCTGGATGACCGAGCGTCTCACTCTATCCCTAAAGGAGAGCCCAGACACCCTGCGGAGAAAACTCATTTTGGCCGCTTGTATCCGCGATCTCATTCCTTTGTTCACTACCACCTTGACAGATACCAACCACCCTGTGGCCACAGCTCAGGTCGGCGGCCTCAATTATGGAAGCATGGAACATGGCCCACTCAGACTCAATGTGCCACGCCTCCCCCGAGATGTGTTTAAAGTTATGTCGGAGGCGGGAATTGAAATGGCTTTTGAGAAGGGACTCTGCCAGACGTTCCCAGCAGAGCCTCACAGTCTGTGTAGGCCATGGTAGTCTGGAAATTTTTAACCCTTCCGCATTGTTAATGGGGTCAGATGGACCTTTGCTGTATTTACATTTTTTATTTTAAGATTTTTTAAGGGGTGCATCACTTAACCCCTGCCAAGGCATAAACTTTAACCCAGTTTTACCACCCCCTGTCCTGGCGGGGCCACCTGATAGGACAGTGGAAGGGTTAAACAACACCTGAAGACCCTTTTATTTAAATCTGCTTTTACCTAAATCCTTGATTCTCTTATCTTTAACTCAAATTTGTAATCGTCATCATTTGTTTTATAGTGTTGTTTTTTTACCTTTATGACTTTATGATTTGTTTTGTTTTGATCTATGTAAAGCACTTTGTGACTTTCTGTCTGTTATGAGGGCTATATAAATAAAATGTATTTACTTACCAGAATATGCCGATGCCCTGGCAGACCCCATCAGGTATGTCAGTCAGTTTGACAAGAGACAGAAACAGCTGGAGGCGCTCATGGCGTACGAGGTAACATTTCTCTGTTTTCCCAACAAGTATCTGTAAAAATAAATAAATAAATAAACCTGGATTATTTCCAAGGTTATCAGATGGTTTGCACAGGGATTAATACCAGCTTGCTTTTATTCCAATCTAAAGACAGAGATGATGGATGTTCCAGATTCCCCCCCCACCCCCGACCCGCGGCCAGCCCCCAAACCTAAAGAAGAAATCATCAACAACAACAGGACGTCTGAACCAGGTGAGGAGGTTTGGTTACCTGTACTTAAACTGTTGCCTTTTGTATTTTTTCTCTGAGCTCAGCCTTTTACATTTAAACTAGAAAGGTTAGGCCACGCCCTCTCATTTAATGTTTTTTTTCTGTTTTTATGGCTGTTGTAGATTCTTCCAGAATACATCAAAACAATGAGTGTATATATACTATAAAGGCGTGAAGTAACTCTAAATGTGTTTTGTATATTCTTGCTATTCTGATGCTTTGCACACTTTCTCGAGCTTCATGAAGTAGCACCTGAGATGGTTTTTCAACGCTCTCGAAGGAGTTCCCATAGAGGCTGGGAACTTGATGTCTATAACCCTTTTCAGATTGGCATTCTGGAATATGTGTGGACAATTCAGTCCGGTTTTTAACCAGAACTGTGTTTTCAGACACACCACTTTTGTACCGGAACTTGTCCTTTCGGCTGCCTTCACACAGCAGGGAAAAGTTCCAGATGTCTGGGGGGGTGGGAAGGCTGTTCCCAGATATTGCGTAAAAATGGTGCGGCGGGCGTACATGCGTCATTTACCCAAACAAAGCCATTCAGTCAAATGGCAGACGATGAGATAGAATTCTTCTCACTGATCGGACTTGAGCATAATTCTGCGCACACGAAGACGCATAAGAGACCTGGATGATGAAGCTCAATGGTTAAAGGAATCACTGAAGCGGTGTGAAGCGCTCCGTCGCGCGTCTAGACGGTACCGTAGGAGGCGAGCTGCCATGGTTCGCCGCATGCTACTGGAGTGAGCTATCTAGGTGCGCACAGCGTCCCCCAGTCCCCTCCTCCTCCCCCTCCTCCCTGTCCGGAACTCAACCTCACCAGTCTGAAGCAGCCACCTTGTCCGTGACAAGTTGTGACCGTGACCTGTCACTAGGGCCGTCGTCCGGTTTAATTACGGAAAACGTTATCCGAATGTTTGTATTCAGACACAAAGGTCTTACGGACAGAGTCCTGAAATTTTCCATTTTTCATGGCCTGTCTGAAGGGGGCTTATATGGGCCATTCCCATCTGTACCTGGTCTGCCCTGCCCGGATAGCTCCAGTCTGCCCGGTTGATTCCACATATCCTTGCTTAGGTATGCAAGGAATGCAGTCAGAGACATTTTCAGCTTCTAGGTAATCAGCATGATAACGAATGATAATGAACTGAGCATGCCATAAGCCCATGTGGGCTGATTCCACCCACCAATCAGAGGCTTGCTCTAATGGAAGGTGCAAATTTGCTGACTGATAAGCCGGCTCATCAGTCAGCAGTGGGTGTGTTGGTCCTGGTCAGAAAGAGGGCTGAAAAGCAGTCTCGTTGCACCCTGAAAAAAGGCAGACCACCAAGATATGTAAGCAAGCTATGCTATCCGGGCCGGGCCGACCAGGTACAGATGGGAATGGCCCATAAACCCAGGTGGTTTGGGTTTAGGTCAGGTGTCCATGGAGGCAGGCCGTCTGCATTGTTGCATTGCCCTCCTTACACCCGCTGGAGGTGTGTTTGGGGTCATGCCACTGGTGAAAAACTATACACAAACAGATGGGATGGCACGTTGCTGCAGGATGCTGTGGTAGCCATGCTGCTGCAGTGGGGCTTCAAGTTTGAATAAACACAAGACAGTCACAAGGAAAGCATCCCGACACCGTCACATCTCGTCCTCCATGCTTTATGGTGAGAATCATGCATGTAGACGCCTTTTCTGCATTGCACAATGAAAACGGCTGGAAACAAATACGTCAGCTTTTAGTCTCATCGGACCAAAGCACAGATTTGCACTCATTTATCGGGCTCAGTTTGCCCAGAAAGACTTTATTCGTGCAGTCTTCTCTGAACAGTTGTTATACAGATGTTTCAGCTACTTCAAGTTGGTTTGGTATTGGCATTTATCTGGACTCCAGCCTCAGGTGCTATTGTCTTGGAGGAAGTGGCATCCTCCCTGATGCGGCCCTTGTGTGAGCCTGTGTCATCGTAGTGCTTGATGGTTTTTCGGGCTGCACTTGAGGACAAATTCAATGTTTTAGGCATTTTAAGCAGTCCATTCACATTTTTGCAACCAATGTTAAAAAAAAAGTCATTTTTTCATAATTGCTGTTGTTGACTCTAGTTCTATGATTGAGTTATATCACTTGATCAAGTCTTTCATACAGGTCCTTCTCGAAGAATTAGCATATAGTGATGAAGTTCATTATTGTCTGTAATGTACTGATACACATTAGACTTGGCGAGTGAACCATGTTAGCTTAAACTTGTGTGCTAACTTCACAATATAGTACTGATTACTATCGTGTACCAGACAATTAAAGTAGTATCGGTCAGTTAATATAATATTAATGCTAATGAGCGTCTGTCAGCGTTCTCATACTCGCTAATATCCGTTCACCTAACCTGGTTTACCTTAGAGAGAGAGACGCCTGTGATCTGGTTCTGGAGCTCATGCGGGCTTCTGTGAGCTGGATCTGACCCAAACACGAGCGAGACAGTCGAGCTGGTATTTTTAAAAGCCGCGCATCATCTCCTGGTGGTCCAGGCGGCGTTTCTGATCCGGTTCCGACCCGGAAACCAGCTGGCCCACTGAGCCGCGCATCTCTTCTGGTGGTCGGTTCTGACATTGATCCACATTTAATTTTTTAAACCCCGCCTCGGGTCTCCGGAGCCGGGCGCGGGCCTCCCTGACCCGGTATCGACCGATGTGGGCTACAGAAGTCCGTCTTTCAGCTGCAGAAACGCCCACAGGCACGGCAATAGAGGCGTTTTTCCTCTGATCTGGAAACCCGTGGACTCGATGTCCAGACAGGCTGGAGTTGGTACCGCCTTCACACACTCTAGTTTATCAACATGAACACAACCCAACACTAGTAAACACACACTGACTGGATCACATGACCTCTCTACCCTAAAACTAGCCACTCTCCACACTGAGCTGAGGCAGCCGAGCTTCTGACTCCCTTTGGTTACGTCAGAGGTTCACATTTAGAAACGAGCTTTGCTGAGAAAGGTCCGGTTCTGCTAGAAATCTCTGCTGTTATGTATTTTAAAACCAAATGTCCACAATAAGCTTTTTAAATAGTATTTTTTGGACAGTGTTTTATATGAATTAGAAAAATAATTTAACCTGCTATTTGCTCTTTAACTCAAATTTTACAAACATAAACATTGCAGTTATTTAAAATGTTATTTCAAATTTTATTTAAAAAAATTTTTTTTGTTTAATTCACCTGTTGCCGTTTTCACAAAAAAACTTTGGAAATTAAAACATTTTTTTCTAATGGTGAGAAGCAGAAACATGTATTTTTTATTCTGATTATTTCTTTACTCATTAATTGTATAATTTTTATTGTGTTTCACATTTATGTCTTGAATAAATAAGATTAATTTATTGTTTGAGAGAACATTAATATGATTTATTAACACTGGCTTTTCCTGAGGGGGGGGGGGGCATTTTCTAGGGGTGGCCATGGCCACCCCTGACCACCCTTTGGGGGCGCCATTGGTCGAGGCCGATAAAAATGTATCTATCATCTACTGTGTGTGTGTGTGTGTGTGTGTGTGTGTGTGTGTGTGTGTGTGTGTGTGTGTGTGTGTGTGTGTGTGTGTGTGTGTAGGACCATCATCAACTCCCAAGGACAAGGATTTCGTGTCCACTGTCATAACAAGTAAGGACCTCACGTATATTTCTGAACTGAAACTACTGAAGTCTTTTGAAGAGGTTTCATCCTTTTAAAAGGGAGTTTTCCTCTCCACTGTCGCTACATGCTTGTTTAGTATGAGGATTGCTGTTAAATCACTGACACAAGTCAGTGACTCGATGCAGTCTACTGGGTTTCCTTATGTAGGAAAATGATTGGCGCAATGAACTGAACTCACTTGGAACGTTGACTTCGTGAAGTGTCTTGAGACGACTCTCGTCGTGATTTGGCGCAAAATAAATCAACTGAATCTGTCACGTGTAGAGCAGCTGTTATGATGAGCTGGACTGTTTATCTGTTCTCAGCAACATCTTTATTTTATTCATGTGTCAATCAGAACTCATCCTCCCATCTGTAAAGGAGCTGAAGGAGCAGAAGAGTTATGATAAACTCCAAAAGAAGCAGCTTAAAGAATTCAAAGACCTGAGTAAGAAGAACCAAAAGAAGGTACTTGCAAAATAAAAAAATCATACAAGATAATTAGAGTGATACGATGGTTTTTGAGTATTTTATTTTGTTTTTTTGCCAGCTTCAGTCAGAAATCCAGAAAAAATGCAGCTTGATCGAGAAGAAATTCAAACGTAGCATCAAAAAACAGTAAGTAAAGGCGGGTGGATGGATGCATGGAAGGACAAAAAGATGGACGTAGATAGAGATTGATGTAAGCCCCAAATACGGTGGATGGTTAAAATCCAAGCAGATCAGCCCAAGCTGTCTAGTTTCAAAGTCTGATTTCTGATGTTCTGTATTCTGAAGCTCAGGTTGAATTTCAGCAGATCATCTAGATGCCTGAATGCATTAAGTTGCTTCCATTTGATTGGCTGATTTGATATTTGCAGTGTTGGGCCAGTTACTTCAAAGCTGTAATGCATTATTTATTACTTGTTACCCTCATTTAAAGTAATTCATGACATTACAATATTACTGATTTTAAAATGTAATGCATTACACTACTTTTGCATTACTTTAAGTTACTCTCACCAGAACAACTTCAGTATGAATCTGGTCATGTGACGCTCAGTGAGCTCATGACATATATGTGGAAGGTGATGTGGTGTCTGAGCTAGGGTTGCTGTTAAAACAGTCAGATATAACAACGGTGCTTTAAAATGATTGTTTATTAAATAAAAGCAACAACAATCTGTACTCTCAGCACGCTGCCATCTTATATTAACTGAGCAGGAAGTGAGGTGGTGGGGGCTCCAAGCCTACATTTGCCTTGGTCCCCAAATGCCTTGATACGGCCCTGGATGTGGGACTGACTTCTGGGGTGATCTGATTCTATCACATGTATAAATATTAAATGCGTATATATTATTGCTTTTCACTGGTAAAAATGTGTATTGGGGATAAATCTACCTACTTTTTGTCTTTTCAAGCACTTTGTTTTGTTTTCGTGATTTTATGTGAATAATTTCCGGCCCTTTCTCTCTCTAACCTTCCTGCATGCTGCATGTTTTCTCCATCTTCCAGAAAAACTGTTTCCTCGATTTCCTACTTTCTAACTAATCAGCCAAAGGGATCTACCGAACCAGCAGCAATGAGATGAAATCACCGGGGCCCAGATTATGAACTCAGCTGAAAAGTACATGAAGTACCAGAGAATATGGGCTGATATAAACGATCACAAACAAATTACTTTGTTTTGGTGGAGCGATTTTGTGAATATAACAGCGGCCGCGTGCAGGACGCAGCTGGAGTATTTGAGCCATCACCGCTGCGTCCTCTCTGCTCGTAGAATGCCCGCAAAGCCGAGTCCATACATGACGTCATATATGTGGATACTGGATCTTTTTTCAGGCTTCCTGCAATTTGAATTTTTAGGAAACCCACATCTTGATTCTGGGTTTAAAAATGTATTGTAATTACCGCGTTATTGACAATTGTACCAAGTAAATATTACCATTTTCTTTCCCTGTAATGCCTTACATTACCGCATTACAGCAAAAAGCAATGCATTACAGTAATTAATTACTTTTGTACCACGTTACTCCCAACACTGGATATTTATGTTAATAAACCCTTAAACAGGTGTACTTAATAAAGTGGCTGGTGAGTGTTGATGGATTGTGAATGTCCACGTACTAAAATGAAGCAAAAGTTACAGAAACCAGTCCTTCTGCTGGACATGTGTGGTATAAAACAGGCATGTCCAACGTGCAGCTCAGGGGCCCTCTGTGGCCCTCTAGTGACTTTATGTGGCCTCCAATAGCATTTCTGGATTTGTGGAATTAGGACTGTCCTGCAAGCGGTGGATGTAGAGTGACTATAATAAAGTAACACAGAGCTTGTTGCTGCTCCTCTGCCCTAGTGACTGAAAGTGGAATAAGAACCAACCCTGCTTTAGCTAGCGCTAACACTGATTTAACACAAACACGAGCCAACAAATGCTAAAATAAACCACTAAGTAAAATGATCCACACTGTTGGACAAAAAATATTATCTAGTAGCAACAAATCCAGGTCACAATCAGTCCGTGATTTTGTTGCCTCCTTTAGCTCCCTCAAACTAGTGTAGGCTGTGCCGATGTTCACTCTGGTTTTAGGTCTTTGCTTCACCTCCAAAGACATTACTGTCTTACTTCCAGGCACCGCCATGATGCCAAAAACAAAAGCAAACTACTTTTTTTCTTCTTCTTGTGCTCATTATTGACGCTCGGCGAACTGAAAAAGCTAACAGCTAGCATAACAGCTAACAGCTGTTAAGCAGGTAAGAGCGCCCCCTAGAGCACATACCCGCTCAGTTTTCTGGTCAGCAGAGGGCTGCAGAATGGTGTCGCATATGAAACTGGTCAAGTTTTTAACGCAACGATCACAATGGTAAAGCCCTAGCTTAAAGTTTAAAAACCTATTTAGTGTTTAACATTTTTACAATCCAGGTTTACAAATAACTAGGGCTGCAGGATAGTAGGAAAACCTGCGATATGCAATAACAGTGAATAATACTGCGATGACGGTATTACTTGCGATAAATATAAACTTAATTCAGGAACAAAAATAATCAAAATAAAAAAATTTAAAAAGTGACAAAAATGTCATAAAAATGAGAAAAGCAAAAGATGGGAGTAGGGATGGTACCTTTGACATTTGAATTGATTCGGTACTAATTGCCAGTACCTAGGAATCGATACCGGTACTTAACGGTACCAATTTTAGATACTTTTCAGTGTTTAATATTTTAGTTCTCTTTTAAAATTAAATGTATATTTTTCTTGATTTATAACCATATTTGATAAATATCACAATAAATAACATACAACTGTTTGTATTTTAACATGGTCCTTGTAGTTTTATAAGCTGATAATTAAACTGAAGCAAACATCTTTACTGTGAACTAAATTTACTGTGTATCTTCATTCCTTTTGCCGTCTTTTTTCATTTGATTTTTCCTACTGGGAAGTTAGAATTTCCGAGGAGAAAGTGAACGCACCATTAGCGGAACGGTAGCTAACATATCAAGCTAACGTTATGTTAAACATTTTATTTACCTACCGGAGCAGATTAAGATGAGGATGTCTCACTTAGATCGTTGTCGCTGGTTTCATCATCACCCAGTTACCCATCACATTTAGTGAAGTGGACCCAAGCTTTAGCGTGCGTTCTTTCTACCATGCTGCTCTGTTTACAACTGGCTCGCAGCGACCGACGACATAACGCTCTTGCGCATGCGCAGCTGTCTAGGCACGTTCTCGTTATGAAGGACGGGTACCGAAACGAGGCGCCGTTTCAAATGACGTGAATCGGTGCTCAGTCGGTACTGTGGAATTTAGTCGGTACCTTAAAAAGTACCGAATTCGGTACCCATCGCTAGATGGGAGGAAAGGGAAAAAGAGAATGATCAAGAAAAGGCAATCGGTGGATCCCGGCAAAAGCAGAATCAGTAGAAAGAGCAGAACAAAGCTAACTCAGGCGTTCACTAACCATCAAAATTAAGTGTCGGGGGCGGGCGTCTAACCTATGAGAACCCACCCCATTGGCCGAATGGGTGAAGAGCTCTATTAGATTTGTAAAAAAAAAACATCATGCTTCCGTTTGATTGACAGAATGCATCGTGTGTAGCAAACATTTGAGCTGACCATTCTTTGCGATATTCATCTGTTCTTTGCGATATGCATATTGCACATGCTGATATCGCGATAACGATATATTTGCGATATATTGTGCAGCCCTACAAATAACCATAAACCTAACCCGCAAGAACTTTATCATCATGATTTTGGCTCTTGTCTTGAAATGTTTATACACCCCTGGAACAAAAGATGCAGCTGATGAAATCTGACTCCATGTGCTCGCCAGTGAACCTCAGGAATCTGGCCTGAGTGCGCAGAACCAGACGGTCGTGCTTCAGGAGGAACAGATGCAGGAGCTCCTGAAACTCCAACAAGAGCTTCATAAGCAGGAAGAAAAGATGAGACTTGAGCATCTGAAAGAGGTGACAACACTTCCATCAGTTAATGAACAAACCCGCTCTTCTGATAATGGACCCTTCTGGTTTTGGCGAGTCAGTGCAGAATGACCACGGACTTGTGTGGTGTGTTTTCAGGCCTACAAGAAGTTACAGGACTTGGCCGAAGACTGTAAATCAAACCACATGAAGAAGATGAAAGACACGTGTGAAAGGTGCGCTGCATTTACAGTTTAAACGGGAGATATTTCAAGTTTGTTTTATGTTTATGAATTTTGCACTTTCATCCAAAGTTTTTATCCAAAGTGGCTTACGAAGGAGAATCGAACAAGGCACTTACCCTTGAGCCCAACAGGGTAGGTAAATGGTAAAGGGTAAAAGGTCTCCATTATATGTAATACCCCCTAGAACCCTCCTTTACCACTCAACAGAGATTTACCCACACAGTCGCATACTGGCGGCGACTAGCCGCATCGTAGCCGTACATGCTAGGCACTTCCAGTTGTCTCCGATCACCACCAGCGGGCAAGGCGGGGGGGTGTCCTGGCCAAGGACACTGACCCGTGCTTGTATAGCGCCTTTCAGAGGACTCCAAGCACTTTTTACTACAGAGTATCATTCATCCATTCATACACACATTCACCACGCACTGAGGGTGATGAGCTACAATGTAGCTACAGCTGCCCTGGGGCACCCTGACAGAGGTGAGGCTTCCGAGCACAGGCACTATCTTTGATGACTGGAGTGACTCAGTTGTGATGTCCCTAACCCTAACCCTAACCCTGTGAAACATTTGCAAAGGGTAGTAGATGAGGACCATACCCTGGGCCAGAATCTGGGTGGCATTTTAAAGTTTTAAGTCCCATTAATCGTCACACGCACCTCCAGGTTTGACCCATCACCATGGGGAGTGGTGATTTGGTGATTTAAGCCCCCAATCGAACCCCTTAAAGCTGAGTGTTGAGTGGGGAGGCATGGGTCCCATTTTTGTAGTCTTTGGTATGACCTGACCTTTGATTTGAATCACGATCTCCCAGTCTCAGGGCGGACCACTAGGCCACAGAGTTGGGTTAGGTTATTGGGTTAGGCATGGCCTGATCTTTTGGGGTTAGTGTTGGGGAATAAGTCCATCCACCCATTTTCATCCGCTTATCCAGAGTGGGGTCGCGGGGGCAGTAGCCTAAGGCGAGAGGCCCAGACTTCCCTCTCCCCAGCCACTTGGGCCAGCTCCTCCGGGGGAATCCCAAGGCATTCCCTGGCCAGGTGAGAGACAAATGAGCCATTCCCATCTGTACCGGGTCGGCCCGGGCCGGGTACCATAGGTTGTTTACTTATCTGGGTGGCCTGGTATTTTTCCGGGCCAACCAAGGCTCATTCTCAGCCCTCTTCTCGAGAGGGTCTGCTTCAGGCCGACCAGGGCCAACACACCCACTGCTGACAGCAAATTCACACCTTCCATTAGAGCAAGCCTCTGATTGGTGGGTAGAATCAGCCCACATGGGCTTAAGACAAGGATGTGTGGAATCAACCGGGCCAGGCTGGGGCCGACTGGGGCTACCCGGCTCGGGCTGACCCGGTACAGATGGGAATGGCCCAATAGTCCCTCCACCGTGTCCTGGGTCTACCTTTAGGTCTCCTCCCGGTTGGACGTGCCCGGAAAACCTCACCAGGGAGGCGTCCAGGAGGCATCCTGACCAGATGCTCGAGCCACCTCAACTGGCTCCTCTCGATGTGGAGGAGCAGCGGGTCTACTCCGAACCCCTCTCGGATGACCAAGCTTCTCACCCTATCTCATTTTGGCCGCTTGCATCCGCAATCTCGTTCTTTCTGTCACTACCCAAAGCTCGTGACCATAGGTGAGGGTAGGATAGGTAAATCGAGAGTTTCGCCTTCTGACTCAGCTCTCTCTTCACCACGACAGACCGGTACAACGCCCGCATCACTGCAGATGCAGCACCAATCCACCTATCGATTTCACGCTCCAGCTTTCCCTCACTCGTGACCAAGACCCTGAGATACTTTAACTCCTCCACTTGGGGCAGGACCTCATCCCTGACCCGGATTCGGATTGAAATATTGCTCTGTATGGCTGGTTTGACTGGGAACAAGTGTATTTAGTTGGAGGTGCTGGGCTTTCATGGGAATTTTGGAGTTGGGAATAATCAGCATAGCACATCTGACCCAGTGAGGTTGTGTGTATGGAAAAGGGAAAAGGTTCTAGTACTGGTTCTTGGGGTTTACCTTTCATGTAAAGCGGTAACTGTTTCTGCAGGGAGAAGAAAGAAATTCAGAAGATGATGGACAGGAAGCGTCAGAACAGCATCAGTGAAGTCAAAGTCAAAGACAACAAGCCAGACGAGGAGATCAATGAGATCAACTCGAGACACATTAAAGAAACTGTTTCTGCAATCCGTACTGTGAGTATTACACACACACACACACACACACACACACACACACACACACACACACACACACACACCAACTGAAGCCCCTGTGGGTTTCGGGTTTGTCCTACTCTGTCTCCTTTCTGGTCCCCAGCTGGAGGAGGAGCAGGACAAGAGATCGGAGAAGCTCAAGCAGGACCTCCAGGGGGTGCTAGAGAGTCTTAATAAGGAGTTTGAAGAGGTGAGCTGTTAAAAACACACTATTTGACACAATCAGCACCAGAGTGATGCCATTGAAGGAAAGATCTACAGATAAAAGCTCTGTCGTGTCGCTCTAGTGGTGGATATAGACCTGGCGTCTAACTGGTAGCTGCTGCTTCACTAACCCGGCGCCCATCTGAACACGGTTCCAGATTTCTGACAGCTAAACCACTTTATTTATTAAATGCACATATACAGGAAGTGCTTGATTCAGTCGCTGTAGTTTAAGCACAATCGCAAAATAAATGATGTAATTAATGCGTAGTTTGAAGGAGAAAGAGACGATTACACTCCTGGACTCTTCCACCGGAGGCAGCATTCTGCTCTTTAACCCTTCCGAAGGTAAAAGACTCGTTTTGATCCTGTTTGTGATTTTGGACAGAATCAGAAAAAGCTGGAACAAGAGCTGGATGAGGAGTATCAGCAGCTAACTGTAAAGGTGGCCCTGTGCCTGCAGGCGGAGCTCCACAACAAAGGTGTCCGAAACGAGTCCCTGTCCAATCACAGCAGCCCAGGCTCAGCCAGTCTGTCCAACTGTTCCACGCCGACGTTCCCGTCCCATCGGAGGAGCACCAACAAGATCTTGGACAAGTCTTCGAGCCCCTCTGTCCTGTCGGAGACAGATTAATCATTCAGTTAGAGGGACGGCTTCTTCACACGCCCTCCAGGGGCTCGATAGTAATTACGACGTGGGATTTTATAATTTTATTCCTTTTTTAATGCGGACTGGTTCATCCTTGTCTACAAAGCTGTATTTTTATGTAGCTGTTTTTAACAGCATCCTAATCAGTCCTCTTTTGATCGTGTTTGTCCTGATTTTACGTTTTATTCCAGCATCTCTCTTGGGTCAGCGGGCTTCTTAGCAGGTTTCCTGCTTTTCTGTTGCTAAAACCTTTTCATGTTTCTGAAACTGCGTAGGGCAAAGGAGCAGCTAGAAAATGGCTTTTGGCTGCTGATACTCCCCTAGAATAGCCTCTAAAATAGGTTTCCTGCATATTCTAGTGCCCTTGTGTATCCAGTGATGAAGCTGCATGGAGTAAATGTCACCAACCAAATGTTTTTATAATCTAAAAAAAGCCATTCACACAATAATTAAGTGGACATGAAGGGAAAGAGATTTCTATGTAATGTTAGCCAGCGGCCAGTAGGTGGTGCTGCAACCTCAAGGATTTTAGATGAAACTAGTTTTTGAGCTCTCATGTTTTAGATTCGGCCCTTTTTTCAACTTGGCGGTGACGGATGGTTGGGTGGTGGTAAGGTGGGGGTCCTCTACCTCCGTCTCACCTGTCCAGCCAGGTAATTACATGTAAAGGTACGTTCACGCAAGCGTCTCCGCTCCTGCCAAAGCGTGTCTGTATTTAATGGGCTGTTGATGGTACTGTGTGTGTGTGTGTGTGTGTGTGTGTGCGTGTGCGTGTGCGCACCTCCACTGGCTGCCTTTCTCTAAACTGAAATGATTTCATCATTTTATTTTAAAGGGGGGAAACGTTCTTTAAAAAATGAAATGGAAGTTTTTATTTCCAGTAAATCTGTTTAACCCTCCCACCGTCTTCGTGGGTGTGACCCCGCGAGGAAAGTTGACCTTTGAGCTGGGTTGATGGTTTATCCCTCGAGGTCCACGTGGCAGGGGTGAGGTGGTGCTCACTCCTCACCCCGGCCACGTGGACCATCAACCCTGCTCAAAGGTCAACGTTCCTCGCGGGGTCACACCCATGAAGACGGTGGGAGGGTTAAGTATTTTTATGTGCCTGATATCCATCTCAAACTTTTCATCAGGATGTTTTTATTTTTTGGTCATGAGTTTGTTGGTTTGTGGATAACCACAACAGAACGCCTCGGAGCGATCTAAAGGTGGTAGAGATGCTGCTTCACTAATGCACTATAGTGTGTCTCAGAGCAGGAACGTCTGACGGGAGAGGACTTTTATCCTTTTGGTTTCATTTCAGGACCATCTTGTGGAAAGCAAAATTGTATATTTTCATTTTTCTTTCATTTTTACAACCGTTCCTGTTGAAATGCACTTTTTCTGATGCGTTTTGGATGTTTGTGAAGCACGCTGCTCCTGTGACGCAGACATCAATACAACCACCTTCCACCGCCGCTGCTTTTGTGTGAAGCCTCTCCAGTTTGTTCCTGTGAAAGACGGAGCCACCAAGGGCTTTTTAACAAGTTCTTTTTCTCTCTTTGCGCTCATTTGCATTCATTTGGTTTTATTTGTTTGAGAATTAAAAAAGAAATAATGACACGCACATTAACTGAACAACTCTCCATGAACTGGAGCACCTGGGCTACAGACCGCATCAACCCGTCCATCTGCTGCAGGTGTTTACGGGTCTTGGTGTGATAATAAATGGTGCATAAGCCAAAACACATTTACACATTTATGATAATGCAAAATACTTACTTTAATGAATTTCTGTACTTTTCTGGACTTCTAGAGGTAAATAATCAACATATAATAAAAATAAAATATACTTTACAGATGCAGATCAGTAATCAGAGCGCACAGAACAGGAAGTCTTTTTGGATTTACTCTGATTTCAGCCAGGATGGTTAACAGAGCGCCTTGACTGTTGTAGAAGTAGGAGAAACTCAAATGTCAGGTATGCAAGCCCGTTCCTCTGGGGAAAAACCTTGCTCACCTGGAGAGTTTTTTCTTCATAAATCAGGGACTCGTGGATGCTTTTAATCAACAGATATCATTCCTCTGTTCATAGGCATCTTCATTCACATTATTGTGACAAAAACACTGAAAATTCCCACCACAAAACCATTCTACAAACTCTCGCGGCTAACCTCGCCGGCGAGCGTTCCTACTGGACGTTTCTGTGAGTTCAGGAGTTTTAACCTTGATGATTTAGCTCTGATAGACACACAAAGCCCGGCACCGGTGGACGCCACAGCTTATTAGACATTTGGTGCCTCGTGGCCCTCGGGCCTTCCCCGAGGCCTCTGGCTGCCAGCCCTCCCCTCCCAGTCTTCGCTGTCGTTCGCATCCCCCTGCCTCCAGCGCCACCAGTAATGAGACCATATTTTACGTCTGGACTTTATAAATAAATTAAAAGCAGCAGTTTGATCGGCAGAGACGGCTTCACTGTGCATGTAGGTGATCAGATATAAAGGGACAATCATTCAAGATGTAATATTTTACTGTTCCTCCATAATTAATATATGAATGAACATCCAGTAATAAACTTCCTGTCACGGATCCTATTTGCTGATGTTCTCGTGTTTCTTGTACAGTTTATAGTGAAAGAGTTTGCTGTTTAAAGGTAAGGTAAGTAAGAATTTCATAGAGAAATAATCACAACAGTCTAACGTGTCGGCCACGTTGGAAGGAAGGTTGCACCGACACAGACCATGACACACCAGGTACAAAAACTAACTTGTTTTTATTTGACTATTTTTCTGTCCTGCCTGTTTATTATCTTCCTGCATCTCCTCTCAATCCTAAAGAGAAACTGCTACCTGGGTTCATATATATTCACCTCATGAGTTACCTCTGAACTGCAGTTCTAAAAGATCTACCGACCGCAAAAACAGCGGAGTGCCGCTGCTCGCCGGCCGACTACAGCGGGACCGTTTTTGCTGCGGAGTTCGTGTCGGAGCGGAGCGGAGTGGAGATAGTGGAATCTTGGGGGTGGGTCACCGGAGAACAAAACAGGTGAAGAGCCTTGCTCCGCAGCAGCGAAACGCATCAGGCACAAATAACAGACAGAAAACATTAAAGGAAATGAGCCGACATGGAGCGCGCAACGATCAGAGCTTTGCATGCGCAGACTGGTTAAGATTAGGATGGGGGTGAGGGGAAGGTAAAATTGCAAGAGGGAAAGTGTCACAGTTTGGTTAAATGTCCGTTTTACCGCCGGTGTCAGTACCGACGCTCTGGCACAGCGCGTCGCCTCCGCCTCTCGACGCAGCGGCTCATCACCTGCTGGAGGACTGCATCTTGTCAGTCATTATCACGTGACAGCGACTGGTCGATGACAGGCATAAAAAGTCACTACAGAGCCGTGAAGTCGACTCGTCGACTAGTTCATACAACCCCTAATGCACACACACATATGCATGCATGCACGCACGCACGCACGCACGCACACACACACACAATATCCCTAGCCTCTCTTTTCTTCTACTAGCCTGGAAAGCCATCCAATATATTTTGCTTTGCATGATGTTCTAGATTCTAGGCTAGTCTTCTACTGTTTTCATCCATTCCTTCCTTCCTCTATCCCTTTGACAGTTATGCTGCTCCTATTAGCCTTTTAGCACTAGCATAGCTGCAAAAACCCATTATAATACCTGTTGATCTTAGAATAACCTAGCCAAATTAGCCATAAACTAATTAGCGCGTGATGATATGACTAGCTGGTATGTTTACTCAAACTGAGCCTTTCTTTCAAACGAGCGCTTCTAGACCACAGAACACACACATTGTTGGTCACGTATCTCGAATAGCTTATCACAAATCGCTAATCGAGACATCGAGACGACCTGCTGAAGGTCAACCTGAGCATCAAAATGGAGATTTAAGGGACTTTGAGTGGTTGTCTGTGCCAGGTGGGACTGGAAAACTGTAATCCTGGATTTCAGCTGCAACATTCAGATGGCTGAGTCACAATTTAGTAACCAACATGAAAAGATGGCTCCATCCTACCAATGCTGCAGGCTGCTGCTGATAATGGGGTGTTCTGGTCCCACTTTAGACACCTTAATTTCACCTGAGCCTAGTTTAAACCCCACAACCACCCGAGTATTGTTGCTGACCATCTCCATCCCTGTATGACCACACAGACCCATCTTTTGATCCCAAATCCGGATAAATGGAAATGGCCGTGTCAGGAAGGGCATCCAAAGGTGTTTTTGTCTAATATTATTTGAAACGTGGTCAGAAAAATGTTGATAAATCTAATCAGAAAGTGAACAAAAGCAGGCGTTTCTCTGGTCCTTCAGCTTGTCCAAGGCGGATGTTTTTACCGCTGTCGTCGCCCTCAGCGCCACTTGTCATAAACACAATTCTGAGAGTGTGAGTGCTTCCTGTTGATCTGAGATGACAGATAAAATAACAGAGTTTATCTGTCACTTCTCACCCAGAGAGAGAAAATGCAGCCATAAAAGCCGGCGTTTGTTTTTTTCCCTCTTTGTTTCCTTTCATGCCTGAAAGTGTCGGAACTCCTTTTTGCAGAAGCAACATTTTGTTTGGTGAATACTGAAAAGATGTTTGTTAGACTACAAAAAACCAATTACCCAAGTATAAAGCGTCAAGAGCATTTATGCATGAGCGTAGAAGAAATCTGGGCCTCTGAGGACAGTGGATTTCAGCTTAGCGTGTCACTTCCTGTCTTCTTCTTCGTCCCACAGGACAAATTTGTGTCAGCTCTGTATCTTTTATTCTCTTGCTTTAGCTTGTTTTTTCTTTCTCTTTTTTTTGCTGCTACTTTTGGCCACGCTCACACTTTGAGGAGCTCAGTCGTTGTTATTTTTTATTCTTTTCTGTCTCCGTGTGCTGAGCTCCTACCTCCTCCTCGGCCGGATATTCCCCCCAGGACTCTGATGTTTACTCTTTATCTGGTTCTCCTCCAGCGGAGGATGCAGACGTGTTTCACTGCCATGGTTACCGCCGGGCTGCTGTGAGAATAACCGCTGCCACTTTGTAGTTGAGGAGTTGACGGGGAAGAACGGGAACAGGAGAGGAATGCCGCAGCGCAGAACCCTGGGTACAGGCTCAGGACGGATATTTGGGGTCTGCTCTGCATTAATGAGGTCGCTTTCAGACCAACTCTAATGCAGGAATAAAGCTGCCTCCTGTCCCTAAAGCGCCTCAGAGCAGCTCAGGAAACCATGGCTGAGCGGTTCATTGGATAAAAGAGCATCACGCCTGCTGCACCCGTTTGGTCTCAGGTGTTTCTGACGGTTTGTTTGCACGAGTTTGCAAACTTCCATCAGCCGTCTCCTCTGGCGTGTCCTAAAATATCCCCGCTGTTCTGGTAGCCATTAAAACGCTGTTGATGCTAATCTGCTACCCGTTACTAGCGTCTGTGATTTACAAACCAGAAACTGCAAACGCATCTTGTCCCACGCAGATTTAGGGCGTTCCTTTTACTGGATAGTACTAGGAGTGTACTGCCTTAGGCACCCGGCGATTAGATTAGACTTCGATTCAGGGTCCTTCCATTCACTTATTACACAACTGTCATGACTTTTTTTTCATGCATTTGATTCACCGTTTTGATTTTCTCCTTACGAGGCCAGGCGCCTTGCTTACAAGGACGCTGTCCTTCCTTGGTCAAAGAAAACTGTTAAATTGAACAGGCTTGCATCACGTGACACGGGAGATAACATAATATTTTATACGTATTAGTTTCAATAGAAATGCCTTTTACTTTTTAAATTGTGTATATATTTGTTAAATAAAATAGTTGAGTGAGTTACTACCTGCTAGCCACCGAAGCTGCAACTACTAAGCAACTAGCCAACCATAGATAACTTCTTTGGATAAAAAAAAACATTTCAGATATCGGCCCAATAGCTATAATAAGTAGACTTCCATTTAAACTTGAAATGTTCCCCCGGAGTAGCTGCCGGCTTCTGATCCACCGTCCTATTGAAAATACCGCAGTGTGTTCTGGGTAATTTTTTACCAAGGCTAGGCTACAAGACACTGTAATGGTTTAATTTACATGTTATTTAATGAGCCATAAGATTCCAGAGTAAATATGAAATCAACCTCATGGATCTGTTGGGTACTGTTTAACCAGGAGATTGGAACTTTTTATTGCAGGGATTGGATAACAGCTTCGTATTCACTCAGAGACAACAGAAGAGAGAGAGTCAGGTTATAAAAGTTAAAAGATTTATTACTAAACAAATTAAAACTAGACTAACTTTAAACCCTAAATGTATGGTGTAACTAAGGTGAATGAGACGGAGAATGGTGTAGTGTGGAATGTTTATGTTTATGTTTATGTGCTTAGCAGACGCTTTTACCCAAAGCGACTTACAATTTTTTTTTTAACCTATAGGGCATGTTGTGATCTGTGGGGGAAACCGGAATGTTGCTCAGAACCAGCAAATCCGAAGAAACGATTAGTTCTGATGGGAGTGAAGGTGATGTCTTTACGCTAAGCTTTGGTTAGGAGATTCATAAACACATTCGACGCCATTCTGTCGGCCTACGTACCCTTAGCGGAAGTCCCCGTTAGATCAGGAGGTGTAGAGGTCCAGCTTGACCTTTGTGGAGCCGAAGCCTGTAGAAACAGCCGCGGCCGCCGACCACCAGTCTAGAGATACTTCCGGGTCATGACAGTTTATTGGCATCTAACAAGACCCAAAACGGGGTCGTGATGGTTCAGCTTTTATTCTGAAAGGAACCGTTGCAGCAGGTGGAACAGCAACAGGTTTTATCCAGCTTGTCGTTGGTTCTTTCGGCTGAAGAGGAAAGTTACGGATTGGCCACTCCGACAACTTCTCTAGAACGCTTTGAACTGGCGTTAAAGATGGCGTGGGCATAGTTTTATACGTCAGATGTTTTGGTTTATGGTCGAATGAAAAGATGACAGATTTACCAAACACCACCAAAACCACGCCTCCATCAGATCTGGCAGATTCTGATTGGATCAGTAAAAGCAATGTCTCATGTCTTTTAACGCTCCGTGAGATCAGTCCTAGTGGAACATTTAAAGCCATATTACTTATTATATTCTATAGGATTATAATAAAGTAATTAATAGTTTGATTTCACAGATTGGTCACATCTTATTATTGACTAACACTTTGTTTGATTAGCTTATTAAAATAGAGTTCTTTGATTAATTAAAAGGAGATAGTCTTTTCTTCATTCTTCTCTTGAGCTGGAAAGAAGCAGTTTATAACAAATGCATGAGACCTTGAGGCCGTATCTCATGCAGACTAGTCCTGTGTCAGAGGAGAGGGGAAAAGTCTTTTGGTGGAAAACAGTCATTTCATTCCGTTACAACACCTCCCGTGTATCCTCGCCCAGCTAGCTAGACAGCTAACAGACTGAGAACATGGACACTGGAACATGCCTTGGCGGTTCCTGATGACGTATTTCCTAGGCAACCGGGGCGGGGCCAAGACATCAAGGCGAGGTTCCTTGGCATTGAGAAACACCCAAAGACTACAGCCCAATCCCACTACCCCGCACTGCGCCCCACAGTCTTCTGTGAAGTGCACAAGTGTGCAAATAATTGCAGAATTGGGACAGCGCTTGTCATCAACCAGAACGCATGACGGGAAGCTGGTCGCTGTGCTACTTTAAAAAAAATATACATTTATTAACTTTCAAACAAACAATTATTTGAAATAAATTAACATTCATTGCAGCTTTGTCTAAAACACGCAGAGCATCAACTAATCGTCCTAAAACGAACTACGTTAATTAAAAAATATATCTTTTTAGAAAAAGGAACTTGAGTCTTTCCTCCCACAACAATGGATTATGGGTAATACACATCACCCACTTCACCAAAGCGCTTCACCGCCTTAGCGCTGGTTTCCGACGTCCGCGCTAAAACGCATTTCACCAACGTTTAACCTCTAGCTATTTAACCTTCCCCTCACCCCCATCCTAACCTTAACCCGGTGGCTCATTCTAAACTTCCCGTTAACCGTGTTTGAGAGGGATGCCACAACTAGGAACAAACTTTTGAATGCGCAAGGTCAGAATTTGGTGAAATTGGCGTTTTACCAAGCCCCCCACAATGCGGGTCAAAAACTGAAGCCAACTCGGAAATGAAATAAATTGCAGTTCCACCCTCATCCACTAGGGGCTGGTGTCAGAAGCGAGCAAATCCTCATTGACTCCCATGTTAAAAATACCAATTTCACAGCAGAAATAAACATGTTTACAGCCTGGTACCAAAACATGTTATGGGTTTAAATGATCTAGTTTACACTCATGACAACTCTGAGGGGGTGAATTTTTTTCTCACTCTTCTGTTTAAGTGTATTAAAAGCCTAAAATTCTGTATAATTAATGGGCATCAGACCCACGTGACCACAGAGCTCCGTTGAAAGGCCTCAGTAGAGCCTCGGTCTGATTTGGAAACTGCTCCGGGATTTTGAGTCTCTGTGCTTGTGTTTTCTTTTTTGGATATTATTTGTGCAATTGTTGGACAAAATGACTTGCTGTGGCATTAATTGCACTAATAGAGTGTCCAAGGAGTCTCCACTTCATTTTTTTCGGTAAGTAAAATTATATTTATGTATTTTAGGTCACTGCCGAGCTGAGCTTAGATTTTAACATGTACTGTTTAACCATGAAGTTTAAATGTAATAGGGTAAAACCCAGTGCATTTAACTTAATGCTGCACTTTAGAAAATGGGTTGAAATATAACATGTTGGTGGAGCTAGGTTCCGACTATCGGCTTGTGGAGATCTCGGGAGACCGATGTTTTCCACCCGGTTCTCCCCTCCCCGCAGCTCGGTCCATCTCTGTCTGATCGCGGCTTCTGTCTACTGACGGCTGGTTCTCCCCAGCGGCAGCTCTGCGAATCTCAGATCGCAGCGTCGCTTGTCTGCTGCTCGGCTGCCGGCTTGTGGAGCTCTCTGAGACCTCTGTGTTCCACCCGGTTCTCCCCAGCGGCAGCTCTGCGCATCTCAGATCGCAGCGGCGCTTGTCTGCTGCTCGGCTACCGGCTTGTGGAGCTCTCTGAGACCTCTGTGTTCCACCCGGTTCTCCCCAGTGGTCAGCCCGGCGTATCTCAGACTCAGAAGCTCTGGTGTTGTGCACAAATAACTCCGGTTGTAGCTAGGTTGCTACCTCCGTTAGCTTAGCTCCCACCTCCGCGTTAGCTTTGGGTTAGCTTCAGGTTAGCTTGTAGCTAGTTCGACCGGGTGTCGTCAGTTGATCCCAGCCTTACAGCCCCACCCTCAGCTCCACCTCTCTTCCCTTTTGTGGAATTGTCTGGGCTTGACGGAACCTGTGACACGGTCAAAATGGCGGTGGTGGCCACCTCCCATTTGGCCTCAAAAACGTGTTATTGGAGTCTATGGAAACCCATTATGTCGATGCGTTTTATGCAGGTGTTGGAATCCGATTCTCTGTCAGTTTTCAACGCTTTGGGAATGAGAATGTATTGGCTCAGAAGGAATTGTGCTTAAATGTAACGTTCCTTCTAACATGACAGAGACTCTAGGCTGTTTTGTGATAGAATGCTTACATATTGTACCTTTAACCTCCTCGTCAGGATCGCCACAGACGCAGAGATGGCAATCCACCCAACCACAGACTCGGATTAGGAGCTGATCTCTGTTTGTTATCATTAAAACTACGCCGAGAGCTAAACATAAGGATTTCCTCTTGATAAATAAGTCAGTGTTGCTCTGGAGTCTGTAGGTGTTGTGCTGTGAAAAGCACCCCCCCTGCTTTCAGTCCGGCTCCGAATCAGTACAGTTTAGCTAAACTTTAGTCCACCAGCACAAAAGAAAACAGGTTTTCTACATTTGCCAGTCAAGTTTTATTTCACTTTTAAGAAAAAATAAACAGAAAAGAAACGTTTGTTCTTCGTAAACATCTATATTGATTTTCATTACATGATGTCTTCAGCATTTAAAAATACTTTTACTCTTTACTACAACATTTCCAACAGAAACACCGTTTTCAGAATGAGCAGCTCATGCATCGACACACCCGTGGACGGAAGAGTATGAATGAATCTACACTCACAGGAAGAAAGGGGACACTCAAAAAGACACGGACAGAAGCACTCCCACGTTTGTCTCTACGCTAAGTTGGTGTTTTATTCTTTTACAAAACCAGTCAGCACCAACAACACAAACTACACGAACCTAACAGAAAATGTTCAAAATCAGCTGAAAATGAAATGATCATCAATTCTTGTCAAAAGCACTTTGTGACCTCACAAACAGAACTGCATGAGGAAAGTAAAAAAACAACTTAAACATGTTTAAGGTAACAGAGTTAAATTAAATACAAGCTGATGCACGAGGATGTTAGACCTTAATACACGATTAAAATCTTACGTTTGTTTGGCTCCACTTATTCCACCTTCAGATGATGTATTTATACCCAAACTTTAATCCAACACCGCCCGGCCATTCTTTGTTGCTTCAAGGAGCTCCAACATTTAAGTTACTGCACTCAGAATCTGAAACGTTGATTATAAAAGAAAACATAAATACGGACATAATTACAGGCAGCCATAAATAATCCAGTAAGCTTGTAACATTCACTTCATGAACACATCACCCCAGCGTTTTTGTTTGTTAAGTCAGTACTGCAGGAACAAGTGCCGATCTCACCAAAACGAAGAAAATCGAGACGGACGCAGCTCTTGGTCAGCTCCAACAGCCAATCAGTGAATCAGCGAGCAAAGCTAACAAAAATAACTCATAATTTAAAGAATATTATTAAGTTTCTGCTTTTTAGCAGTTTCATTGTAGTTTATGTTATTCAAACACACACACACACACACACACACACACACACACACACACACACACACACACACACACACACACACACACTTTAAACACTTAACATTTTTCTGAAACAAGTTTCTGCTAAAATCTCTTAGAACAGCCTCAGTTTGGAGAAAAAAAAGTTGAGTTCTGACCAGAGTGATATGCTAATGGTCAGTCACAACAGGACAAGTTGCAAAGATGCAGTTGTATTAATAAGGGCTGCGTTCCATTTATAAGTAAGTCAGCCTCTTGAGTAGGACATCTGAAGCTGCAGATGTGGAACGCTGCCGGTTCTCTTCAAAGCTGTTTAAAGCCCAGGTCTCACTTTAAACCAAAACTTTATTTTGCATTTTCTAACGACAAATCTCACTTTAAAAGTTCAGTTTAATTGTCTCCGGTTGCCTTGCGTGAGTTGGTAATTTGGGGCTACATAGTGGAGCAGTTGGTAGCTCCAGTGTTTCACAGCAAGAAGGTTGTAGGTTCAAAGCTGAGGCCCTTCTGTGAGGAGTTAGCATGTTCTCCTCATGCGTGTGTGGGTTGTTTCCAGGTTCCTCCCACAGACCAAACACATGCATGTCAGGTTACTTGGAGACTAAATTCCTCCCTTGCATGTGAGAGTGTTTCATACGCATGCAAGTGTGTTTAAAACACGTCATGTGGCTGAAGACGACTCAGTGTAAAACAGCTACATTTGACACACACACACACACACACACACACACACACACACACACACGCATGCACGCACGCACGCACACACACACGTTTCAAGTCATCGAGCCAGTTCTCCTGTGGTGTCAGCAGCTCTGTGGCCCCGCCCACTCCTTTCTGTCATTCAGAAAACAGAGATCAGGCCAGACAGAAGTCTCAGCTGGAGTTTAACCGGAATCTGAGCTAGAATAAAAAAATAAAATCATAAAAAGCTGCTGACCCAGAGGTCAGGTAGCTCAGCTTCCACTGAGGTCACTGAGGAAGCATCAGCCCACCAGACTCACGTTCCACATGGTCAGGAAAAAAATACTCTTCTAGTGAGGCGAAGTCTTACTTAGACCCGCACAGGCAGTAGATATCTAAATTACCCACAATGCACTACACTTGATGATAAAGAATTCATAGTGTTTAATCATCTGGAGCAGGAGTTTTTTTCATTTCAGTCAAGAGGAAGAACTCTAGATGATCAGCCTTATAACACTTAAGATTCCCCCAAATGTCCTCATAGATGTCATTTCTGAGTCCTGGAGCGTGCTGCTGAACACTCCAACCAGTTTAGAGGAAATGGGGCAGCAGCAACAGAACAGATGGCCAAACTCTTTACAGCTCCAGACGTGCTACAGCTGAAAAAAGCAGTTTCACTTCAGACTGAGCTGCTGGTTTTCCCGGTGTCGGTGCAGGATCGGCTCGGGGTCCGTCGACTGCCGATGACGTCAAAGTAGTTGATTGGCTGAACATGAACCTTACGGAATTATGTAATCACGTTACGTTGGTCCAGGCAAATCTTTCTGTTGGAAAGATGGACAACTTTTACGAAGAAATCCATCATTACTAGCCTAGTGAACTGGACCAAATTCTTGCTTTGCAAAGTTTGGTCTAGGAACGCTCCACTGGAACCTCTGCAGCCCCAACAGCATTCTGGCTGGCCAATCACAGCTCTCTAGAGGGGTTTCAAACACATAAAGAGCTGTGATTGGTCCATAATGGTGGGCCAATCATAGTGCTCTATCTGCTTAGTGAACAAATCACAGAGCTTTATCCGCTTTGTGGGCCAATCAGGGCACTCTATATGCCTGGTGGGTGGGATGATGCAACAGAGCGAAACAAGAGTATGTCACATTCATTGTCCAGTAGCGTGCAGAGATCATTTGAAAGACAACGGTAGAACCCGCCCCACAACCGAGAGCCGTCAATGGAGCGTTGCCAGACTAAAAATTACATTAATTTAGTCTGGCTTGCCAGGCTACATCATTACCTCTTTGAAAATACACGTTTAGCATAGAGCTGCATGTATATTAGGGCTGAACGATTAAATGCATGTGCAATTAAATTGCGATGTGACAAAAGGAGATTTTCTAATCACAAAGGCTGCAATTTGGCGGCGAGTGGTCAGCGCAATGCTAATATACATGGAAAAACCCATAGGAATGCTAATGCTAATATCACCGATTACATTCTTACAAATTATGAATTAGAAACATGCCAAATGATTACATTTGGACTCTAATAGAAAGTAAAACTACCATCAATCAAATAAGTACAGACCGGTATTTTAGTAAAGCCAGAAAACTTTTAACTCCAGAGTTTTGGCTAGCAGCTATGAGCGTAACTGAACTACGCATGGACAAGACGTCAAAAACTCTAAACACAAAATACTTCAATAAACGGGACACACTTCTTTCCTGCAAATACAATTTCACAGGTGTTGCTAATACCTATGATCCTTCAAGGGATGTGCTCAAAGAGGATTTCAACATTATGAATAAAATGTAGTGTTTTATTTTACAAATACCATTATAAACACAAACTTACGTCGTAAGAAACATTATTTTAATAACGAAACTGCTAAATTCTTTCCAACAGTATAGATGTGTAGTGTATTTTGTCCGAGTGGGTTTGCCGTACTTTGACGTCATCGGCAGTCGAAGGACCCCGAGCCGATCTTGCACCCGAGCAGATCCTGTACCGACACCGTCACATCGCTGATGCCAAGCTAGTCCGATTGAAGCTGGGTCCAATCTGGGCCAGTTGGGTTGCCAGAAACAGTTCTGAGAGCTTCGGCCATATTTAACCAAGTAGAATTTATGTGAGGTTTGTAATCGGTATGGTGCCCACGCTGAGCAGCCTCAGCTATTAGAAATATAGATTGTTAGAATAATGAGCTTTTGGCAAGACTAAGTCAGACCTCAGGTTTAACGCCAAGAATGTCTTTATATTACTGGGTCACTAAGTCTGGGCCAGGATACCACTGAGGGTTAGGGTACACCACATTTGGACTCTTTAAATATTTTTCAGAAACCAAATAAAATACCAATATTTTCACTTTCAATCAGGGTGTAGCATCCAGAAATGGTCAGATTTTTTATCTACAGTTGACCTCTCCATGTGCCGGATACTGGACAGCTGTACTAAAAATCAGAGTCCACAAACAGATATGAGCAGAGCAAAATGAGCTGAATCAGCATGTTTTTGTTATCTCTGTGCTAATGTAGCTTTTCACGGATGTTTGTGTCGTTTAAACAGACACTTGTGGGGCTGCGTTGATATTTAGCAGGTTTAAGGGCTGTGAAGAACTGTTTAAGACTGCCGTCAGTTGCACTTCACCTGAGTTCGGATGGAAATATGTCAAAATTAGTTTAACGCCTAAAGCTAGCTGCTGCTATTAACATATGCTAACCATAGAAATCAATGTAAGTAGATATAGAATGCAGTGAGAAGTGTTTACATCAACTATGAGTCATGGCAGATGGCTGCTCACACCGAGCCAGGCTCTGTTTGGACCCTTCTTCCTGTTGAGGGGAATTTTCCTCTCCACTGTCACTACATGCTTGTTTAGCTTGAGGACTGCTGTAAAGCAGATGTGTGACCAAGTCACTGCTTTGCAAGTCACAAGTAAGTCACGAGTCTTTCCAGTTGAAACCAAGTTGAGTCCAAAGTCAATGATGTGGAAGTCCAAGTCAAGTCCAAGTTCTTAACTTTGAATTTTCAAGTCATAATCAAGTCATCTGTCCAACTTCAAGTTAATGACGATGATAATAAATAGATTACAGAATTAAAGCTTCATTTACTTGCTCAAATATGTTGTCCATGCCATGCCACTTTTGTGCAAAAATGGCAAATATGCTCAAGTCATCATCAAGTCAACAGACGCAAGTCGATTCAAGTCGCAAGTCATTGGCATTCAAGTCCAAGTCAAGTCGTAAGTCTTTATAGATTTTATCAAGTCAAGTCAGAAGTCATTAAAATAATGACTGGAGTCCACGTCATGTGACTCGAGTCCACACCTCTGCTGTAAAGTTGTTGATACAACTCGGTGACTAGATGCAATCAGCTGGGTTAAGGAAAGCTTGAACTAAGTGGCATGATGAACTGAACTCGTGTTGTAATTTGGTGCTTTATGAATAAAGTTGATAGAATTTTAGATAAAAATTGCTTTTTGATGACAATGATCCATGCTGCCTAGCTGTTAGCTCATTGATCCAGAGCTAATCAGTATTTCTTCAAAGTGAGGAGGTAAAAGAGCTCTCTCCTATTGGACTTAATCCCAACTTTCTCTTTCAGTGAAAGTGAGAAAATCTGAACTCTGTGTCGACGTGGGACACCGGACCGCCCCCGTTGTCCAGCTTCAGTCCTGCTTCTGGACACGGCGAGGGCATGAACACAGCATCAAACCGTGGCGCCTTCCACCGCCCCCTAATTCAACATGATGCGGCGTCACATTTCAGCTGTTTTCTACTTTTATTTTGACACACATGCCCGAGTCAACGATTTACCCATAAAACCTCGCTGGCCGTTTAGCACATTTAATGGCGGCGTGAACACTTTCAGTTTGACTCGCCACAGCTGCCAGCATGCCGTTAAATGCTCACAAATGAAAACAACACAAACATACGGTTAGGGGTGTGTGATAGTGTTCTCCCATTAACTCTCTTCTCAGGGCGGTTAAATCGTCCCATGAGGCGGAGACTTCAAAGCTGCCTTGTAGTTCCTTCACCTTTCCTCTCCTCTTTGCTTCCTTCTACTTGAAATATTAACTTCACAAAGAAGGGAGGGGCTTTACAGAAATCAGACGTACTCACATCTATTAAAGTTTCTTATAATATCATGTACAGTTAGAAACACCGCTTCTGAGTTGTCAACAACATCGCCTTCACAGTTGTCGCCATGGTCACAGTCCTACCTCCCGGTTGCTCCATCCTGCCTGTGTCGGCACTCGTTGTAAACATAGAATACTTCACACAGTCACTGGCTCCGCCCACTTTCAGTCCTCTCATCGTATCGAGACTCGATGTCCTGTTGCGTCCCCCCCCCGTAACAGTTTTTGTAATTTTACCGCTGCTGCTGCTTTTACAATTGCACGATAACAACATCAACACGTGACGCCATTGAAAAGAGTAGAAAATGAGCATCGGGAGGAGGAAGAGGAGGAAGAGGAGGAGGAGGAGGAGATTAAAAGACGTTTGTGACTACAGAGGCTCATTATCACAACTTCGAGACTTTCCTATGGGGCACATGAAAGTAAGGCAGTAGGGGGTGTGTGTGTGTGTACGGTGTATGGAGTGTGTGTTGGATGTGGGACTACTTTGCACAGTGTATCGTGGACGGTGGTGATGATGCTGCCTGCGGGTCTGGGGCAGGCTCACCCGTGGGAGCTCTCATAGATGTGAAGGCGGTTTGAGGGAGACCCTCTACTGTAAAACCTTTTCCACGTTGCCTCCGTCCTCCTCAGAGCCTGGCTGATTATCCTCCATGCTGCTGGTTTGACATCCTGGAACCTTTAGATAATGATTGGACCACCATCCGGTGATAATTATGCATTAGACTCTGCAGCTCATAATGTTGAAGCCCAGGAGTTCTCCATCCCTGGAGATGGGAGAGTCCTCTGGGTAAAAGAGCGGTTTCAAACAAGAATAATAGGTCTCGACATTGTTGGAGAGTTGTAACGCCTCATGAGGATGCAGACTCGTAGTTTTCAGGGAAGAAAGAAGTGTAAAGACATGAAATCCATTTTTTAAGACTCGCTTTTTCCACAAAGAAGCTCGGCTCCTTCAAATCAGCAGTGGGTCTCTCTCCCTCTGCTCCTTCCGTTCAAAACCCTGGTATATGGCAGTAGGCCTCCAGTGAAGCCAGCAGGATGTAAATCAGCCACAGACAGACAAACAGCATCGACGTTAGCAGCTTGCAAGTCCGCGGGCCGCCCAGCTCGCCGCCTGCCACCGTGGGCCGCCGACGGTACAGCAGCGTGACCACACACAACACCGCCATGATGGTGAAGAGGGTGACGGAGAAGGCCAGGTTTCCTGGGTCCACCTTAAACGGTTTGCCCTTGGAGCGCCAGACCACAGCAGCGATGGTCCACGCCACTCCGATGCCCAGGAAGACGTTGACGGCGTTGGAGCCGGTGACGTTGCCGATGGAGGCGTCGGCATACTGGTCCTGGATGGCTGCAACCTTACTGGCAAACGTGTCTGGTGAAACAAAAAGATGTGAAATATTTATTATTCACTGACCCGTGCAGGAACAACCGTTCGGTTTTGATTTCCGAATAACACAAATCTACATGTGGTCAAAACCAAAGATGTCTTTCAGTTCCTTCAGAAACTGAAAAAGAGCCTAAAACTGGGTTGGCGGAGAACTCTGGGGAGGCAGCTACTGCACGTCGATCCGGGCTTCGGCTCTATTTATAGAGCTCCGGGAGTTGACGTCACTTCTCCCGGCATGCAACAGTTCAAATCGAAACGGCGCCATCTTGGCAGGCAGAAGCCCGCAGCTGGACTATTTGTTATTGTCAGAAAACTCAAACGGGAAATATGGTAGATTCCTGTTGTGCACCAGGATGCAGAACAGACGTGGACAAGATAAGGAATGAGCCATCTACAGGATTTCCCAAGATCCGGAGCGCCGCAAACGTTGGATCATTGCAGTAAAACGCGCTAGTGACCAGGCTAAAATGAAGCTGTGGGATCCTGAGAGTAAAGGTTTTGCAGCCCTCTCGGTCTGCTAGGCTACAGCCTTTGTTGCATTTTTCAAACAGGAAGTGGGAGTGGAGTAAGAATCTGGTAGGGGGTGACTTGCTCTTTAAGTACCTCTATCTGCACATGCCTCAAAGAACAGCCCAAGTTAAAATCGTCAAAGGTTGATGCTGAAGGCGTTTCAAAGCAGCAACGTTCCTAAGCTGATGCCATCTTTCTAAATTTTCTCTCTGCAAACATAGAGCGCCGTGATTGGCTGGAACTAAAATTACTCGGGCCAATGGTGAAGCCAATGGCGCCCCCTAGAAAATTGCTGTCCCCCCAGCAAAAGCCATTGTTAATGATAAATCATATTAATGTTCACTCAAACCATAAATTTATCTTATTTATTCAAGCCATTATTATAAAACAAAATAAATACATCATCCAATTATGAGTAAATAAAATAACAGAGTAAAAAAATGAAAACATTTGTTTCTGCTGCTCATCATTTCATTTTTTTGTATCTCCATAGTTTTTGGTGACCACATAAACAGATGAATTAAACTAAAAAACACATTTTAAAATAAAAATTGAAATAACATTTTAAACAACAAATGTATTTTTCTAAAATGTTTGTGTTTGTAAAATTTAAAGGGACTTTACGGACTTTTGAATTTTTATGCTCGCGATCGCCCCCTCAGGCCAAAAGCGTAACGGCAGCTTCAATAGTAGGCTCGTGCACGAGGCGCGCATGCTGTACGTGCACACTCCTTAACGAAAATAACAGCTGAGACAGTCCCGTGTGTGTGTGTGTGTGTGTGGGGGGGGGGGGGGGTGTTAGGGGTTGTATGAACTAGTCGACTTCACCGCTCTGTAGTGACTTTTTATGCCCGTCATCGACTAGTCGCTGTCACGTGATAATGACCGGCAAGATGCAGTCCTCGGAAAAGACATCAGCCTGCTGTCAGCAGGTGACAAGCTCCTGCGCGTCAAGAGGCAACGCGCTGTGCCAGAGCGTCGGTACTGACACCCGCCGTAAAACGGACATTTAACCGAATTGTGACCTTTACCCTCTTGCAATTTAACCTGCCCCTCACCCCCATCCTAACCTTAACCAGCTAGCACATGCAAAGCTCTGATTGTTGACGCGCTCCAGACATCTGCGTCCTGAGCACGGCCACAGTAACATTATCAAATCAGGTGTCGCCACCTCAAAAACTAATTTAACACGCGATCGTTCATGTCGGCTCATTTCCTTTTATGTTTTCTGTCTTTTATTTGTGCCTGATGCGTTTCGCTGCTGTGGATCGGGCCGCATCACCTGTTTTGTCCTCCGGTGACGCACCTAACTGATGCGGCCGGCGAGCACTCCGCTGTTTTAGCGGTTGGTAGATCTTTTAGAACTGCAGTTCAAAGGTAACTCATGAGGTGAATATATATGAACCCAGGTAGCAGTTTCTCTTTAGGATTGAGAGGAGATGCAGGAAGATAATAAACAGACAGGACAGAAAAATAGTCAAATAAAAACAAGTTAGTTTTTGTACCTGGTGGTTGCAACAAACAGACACCACTGAAGGTAATCAGAAGTGAGGAACAGAAAATGAAATAATTATTTTAATGTTTAGAGCAGCAGAAACTCCGAGAGGCTGCAGGCGCATCAGTGAGTTTGCAGCCGCTGCGCCGGGGGGGTGGGGGGATGGGGGGGGGGGGGGGGGGGGCTGAAGCAGGATGCAGAAACTATTGTTGTTAAAAAAAACAATTAACTTAGAAAATGTGGGCGCAATATTCATTGTCAAAAAAAACTCCAGCGAACCAACCGACCCCCCCCCCCCCGCTTCAGGTGTATGACGTCATCAACGACTAGTCAAAGTCGACTCGATTTTCATTACTTGACAGTCGACTTAAAAAAAATTAAGTCATGCAGCCCCTAGTGTGTAATAGTGTATAATACTGATCTTAATACAATTGAATATGTAAAACTAGAAATTACAATTACTGAAGTTGTTGAATAGAATCTGTCAATATTCAACACAGAACAGCTTCAATGGTGATTAACCAGTCTCAACATTTATAATGTGTGTGTCATGCGTTTACAGTACGTGTAGTCAGAGTGTCTAGTGCAGCTAGATTAAAGTCATATTACTTATTAAATGGACTTTACGGACTTTTGAATTTTTATGCTCGCGATTGCCCCCTCAGGCCAAAAGCGTAACGGCAGCTTCAATAGTAGGCTCGTGCACGAGGCGCGCATGCTGTACGTGCACACTCCTTAACAAAAATAACAGCTGAGACAGTCCTGTGTGTGTGTGTGTGTGTGTGTGTGCGTGTGTGTGTGTGTGTGTGTGCGTGTGTGTGTGTGTGTGTGGCCCGGAGGACAGAGGACAGGAGAACACGCAGCTAATTAATTAAATAATTTGGTTCTGTACCTTTCTCTTCAGCACAGCCGACAAAGGCTTATGATGGGTCAGTCCTCCTGCATGCTCAGATCATTCCCTTCCCTTGCTTGAAAAATTGTTCCAAAATGAAAGTTGAACCCACATCTTTTTTATCTGTGAATTCAATGCCGTTCGGCGAGTCTCAAATAAAAATTTGGGCATCTTACTGTAAAAAAATATACCATTGATGTAAAAAAGAAACTCTAAATAAACTATGTTCACACCTGGAGTCAGACCCAGGTCTTCTGCACGAGAGTCCGACATCTTACTAGGTGAGCTAAAACACCAGTGACGTCTTTTGTATCTGTAACATTTATATCCTTGATGACAGCTGAAACAACGTTCAAAGAACGGTTCGGAGTGAAAATGGCTATTTTGTTGCTAATTTATAGGAAATATCTAGAAGAAATTTCTACAGAAAGTAGCTAAGGGTCCTCAGAAATGTAGCTAGCTTTGTCACTAGGCGTTAGGAACAGCGACCAAGTGGCACTGCCTCTCTCTCTGCTGCTAAAGCTACGGATAGCAAATGCTACGGGCGATGCCTGAGCGTGAACGCGCATGAAGCAGCCTGCTCGACCCGAGCATCTCTCGTTTTCTGTGATTTTACAGAAAAACAGGCCATCACAGTAAAAATGCCAGGGCTCATTCTACAGGACCAGGGCATTGCAGGAGAATGTATGAAGAAGACATTTATTATTTCTATACATGTTTTGGCTGTCAGACTTCCATAATGTCCCTTTAACCTAGATGTTTTGGATACATGTTTTTTAATAAAAATAAATAAAGGAGCAACACAATGCATCCCCACAGGCTAAACTCTCCCAGAGTTACCACAAGGACCAAGTTGGTGTGCCACCCCAAAGATTTCTTTGGCCCCGTCTGGCCACCCATATCAAAATTTTCTGGAGGCGCCCCTGGCTGAGGCTACAATTGATAGAACTGACCTGAAGATCAAAATCTCTTGCTCCTGCCACAGCTGGTCCAGGTTTGTAGACCAGTGAAGATATCTATGGTGGTAAGAATCTCTAAAGCAGGAATCACACACCTCTTAGTATTTCCAAGCCTTCCACAGCTGTGTCCTCTCGTTGTCTGGATGGGCAATTTTACAGTAAATCACCCTAATAATCCTAGCTTCTGATGCAATTATACTTATATGAATCTTGGGGGGTGGGGGGTGGGGTGGGGGGTGGATGATTAAAAACTGAGAAGAAATGAGTCTTTCTAACAGGAAGATTATAAACTCTCACAGTGGAAGTTATAATCACCTTTTTCCAACCCACACCCCTGAGTTCTACAGCACACACAAGTCAAAATGATGGATGAACCAATACCAAGTACACAACATCCAATAAAAGGAAGGTGGGGGGAGGAAACACCATGCCAGAGTCGTAAATTCACCCAGATGGGCTTGCGAGCAACCATGAAAGGTACAAGAGGTGCACCGAGAGTGAAGGACGTTACATGAAGATGACTAAAGGAGACCCAGAAGAAAAGCCAGCATGTAGAAGCAGACACGGGACGAGTGTAGACATACAATCAACCTTAACTGCTGCCAGTTTAAAAACACAAAGCGTACTGGTGCGCCATCAAAGCGCTCACCTGGACTCGAGCTATTTCTATAAATCAGACGGCGGCGCGGCAATAAACTCTGCTGGTCCGAGCAATGAGCTGGGGAATTGAATTAAAGTGTGAGCACGACGCGTTCCTCCAGCAGGAGACTAACTCAGGCTGACGGCTGAGATGCAACCTGGTTCTGACAACTCAAATGAGATTTTTAGCCTGCCTGTAGGGGCGGCCGGTACTACAACCAGATGATCACTCATCCTTTCATTTGTTTGTTTGCTTGTCGGTTACTGTTAAACTCTGGAAGAAACGTGCAGCTTCTTTAGTTTCTGCTTGAACAGAATTCAAAGGCTTCATCAATAGAAAGAAAGAAGGGTCTAAAACACAATAAATATAAACGACGACCTCAACCGACACCTGAAGCTCTTATAAACTAGGGATGGGTACCTTTGACATTTGAATCGATTCGATACTAATTCCCGATACCGGTACTTAACGGTTTTGAGTGTTTAATAGTTTAATTCTCTTTTATAATTAAATATATATTTTTCTCAATATATAACCATATTTGATGAATATCAGGATAAATAACATTCAACTGTTTGTATTTTAACATTGTCCTTGTAGTTTTATAAGCTGATAATTAAACTGAAGCAAACATCTTTACTGTGAACTAAATTTACTGTGTATCTTAATTCCTTTTGCCGTCCTTTTTCATTTGATTTTTCCTACTGGGAAGTTAGAATTTCCGAGGAGAAAGCGAACGCACCATTAGCTGATAACAATGGTGGCAATGGAAGCTAACATATCAAGCTAACGTTATCTTAAACAGTTTATTTAGCTGCTGGAGCAGATTAAAACGATGATGCCTCACACTTAGATTGTTGTCGCTGGTTTCTTCTTCACCCAATCACCCGTCGCATTTAGTAAAGTGAAGCCAAACTTTAGAGCACGTTCATGTTCTTCTAGTCAGAAATTCGGAGTTCCGAGGAGAAAGCGAACGCACCATTAGCGGAACGGAAGCTAACATATCAAGCTAACGTTATCTTAAACATTTTATTTAGCTACCGGAGCAGATTAAGATGAGAATGTCTCACTTAGATCGTTGTCGCTGGTTTCATCATCACCCAGTTACCCATCACATTTAGTGAAGTGGACCCAAGCTTTAGCGTGCGTTCTACCATGCTGCTCTGTTTACAACTGGCTCGCAGCGACCGAGTCCTAGGGATGGGTACCGAATTCGGTACTTTTTAAGGTACCGACTGAATTCCACAATACCGACCGAGCACCGATTCACTTCATTTGAAACGGTGCCTCGTTTCGGTATCCGTCCTTCACAACAAGAACTTGCCTAGACAGCTGCGCATGCGCAAGAGCGTTATGTAATCGGTCCATGCGAGCGAGTTGTAAACAGAGCAGTTCCAGTAGGTAAATAAAATGTTTAAGATAACGTTAGCTTGATTTGTTAGCTTCCGTGTCACTAATGGTGCGTTCGTTTTCTCCTCGGAACTCCGAAATTCCGACTAGAAGAACATGAACGCGCTCTAAAGTTTGGCTTCACTTTACTAAATGCGACGGGTGATTGGGTGAAGAAGAAACCAGCAACAACGATCTAAGTGTGAGGCATCATTGTTTTAATCTGCTCCAGCAGCTAAATAAACTGTTTAAGATAACGTTAGCTTGATATGTTAGCTTCCATTGCCACCATTGTGATCAGGTAATGGTGCGTTCGCTTTCTCCTCGGAAATTCTAACTTCCCAGTAGGAAAAATCAAATGAAAAAGGACGGCAAAAGGAATGAAGATACACAGTAAATTTAGTTCACAGTAAAGATGTTTGCTTCAGTTTAATTATCAGCTTATAAAACTACAAGGACGATGTTAAAATACAAACAGTTGAATGTTATTTATCCTGATATTTATCAAATATGGTTATATATTGAGAAAATATATATTTAATTATAAAAGAGAATTAAAATAGTAAACACTCAAAAGTATCGAAAATTGGTACCGTTAAGTACCGGTATCGATTCGTAGGTACCGGGAATTAGTACCGGATTGATTCAAATGTCAAAGGTACCCATCCCTACCGGCGACATAACGCTCTTGCGCATGTGCAGCTGTCTAGGCAAGATCTCGTTATGAAGGACGGGTACCGAAACGAGGCACCGTTTCAAATGACGTGAATCGGTGCTCAGACGGTACTGTGGAATTCGGTCGGTACCTTAAAAAGTACCGAATTCGGTACCCATCGCTATTATAAACTGTCTGTTTAATACGACGTTTCAAACCTTATCACATCAGATCTCCCCCCCACCCTGCCTCACCTGGCACCGATGTCCCCAACGCCACAAACACCACGGCCGTCACCGAGTCCTTCAGGCCCACCGTGCATCCAAAGTGTGACGCCAGGTCTCCGGTGATGGCGGTGAGGACGCCGATCAGCGATATGGAGACAATGAAGCAGGCCCAGCCGTTCCAGTACTCTGTAGGAGGAACAAATGCAAACAGGACCTTCCAGAAGACGGTGAGGAAGTGCATGATGTAGTCAAAGCAGGAGGGCAGCCGCTCTTCACCGCTCTCCTCTTCGTCATCGTCTCCTACAGAAGGTGGAAAGTTGATGGCAAAGAAAAGTGAGACAGACTTTAATTCTGTAAAATGCAAAACTGAAACAATTAGATTAAAAACAAAATGACACTATAAAATGGCTTTTTTTTTAAACCAAAAGTTATACAGAAAGATTGCTTGCTTTTCTCAGCCACTACTAGCTAGAGTTAGATTTGGTTTTGGCTAACTTAAGCTAGGCTAACATATTAAACACTGCTAAACTAACCGGTTTAAGCCTTTGCCACTACAGATGTAAGCTGAGTTGAGATATACTCAACTATCTTAGATTAGTGTAGTTTATCTTAGTTTACCAAATGAAGTACCAGTGATATTATAGACCACAGTGCATTCTGGGAAAGTGGTTGCTCATACTGAAGTCGCTAGAAAGTAACTAAAGAATATGCACAGAGAACACTGATGTGTGTTGAGTATCCTGTAGATAAAGCTATCTAAACAGATGTAAAAACATTTAGACTTCCTTTGTATTTAGTGACCTGAAAGTTTGGATCCTGGTTATGTCCAAAAATCAGCTGTGATGTCAGCCTCCTTCCCATGTGGCCTTAAAATGATACAGCCTCTAAGTGCAGTCTGCCCAATATCTTCTTCAAAGTCTTCTCCAAACGTGTCCTTACTTTCCTGGGATATGAATGATGAACCTGGTCTGTCGCCCTATCCAAAAATGTTCTGATTCTTGGCAGACCAAGATTTTAAAAATTCTCTGTTGTCAACATTTACTTGTGGATGTCATTAACCAGGGTTTTAGTTTTCGCAACCTCGCTGCCCACGAGATAAGTGCTCTTGCTGAAAACGATGAGGTGTGGACCCAAATTATTTCCTAGATGGGCTGAGGAGAAAATTCGGTTTTGCAAAACTCGGCTAAGTGTGTGCATGGTCTTTAGTCCTCTCAGAGAACAGGAGAAACCTCTTTATCCTAAAGCACTCACGGGCAGCCCAGTCAACTGCAGCAGCCTCTCCTCTCAGGTAAAAATATTAATGAAAAAGCCCAAGTAAACAGTCCAGAGAGTCTCTTATGGGCAAAGTTTCAACTGAGACAGAAAAAAAGATGATTTGTAGTTCTAAACATCATTGCTATTGCGCTGTTTTCACCCAAAAGGGGGCGTGGCTTTAGGAGAAAACTCACCACCGACTGAAATGTCTGTTTACCAAATCCTGTAACATATGTTGTGTTTCTTTCTGAATGTGTGTGTGTGTGTGTGTGTGTGTGTGTGTGTGTGTCTGTGTGTGTGTGTGTGTGTGTGTGTGTGTGTGTGTGTGTGTGTGTGTGTACCTGCACTGACAGTAACAGCGCTGACAAACTGCTCCCTCCAGCTGCTGCTTCCCACCACCAGGGCCAGGTTTGTCTTCTTGATCAGCTTATCCACTGTACTCTAAGTACACACACGCGCACACACACACACACACACACACACACACAATCATACAAATGCATAGCACACACACACACGCGCACACACACAAGCATACAAATGCATAGCACACACACACACACGCACACACACAAGCATACAAATGCATACAGAGCAGGAAAGACACACGCACGCAAGAAAATACTGTTTTCAAGCCCATAAATATAAACTTTAGATATTTAGACTCATAGTTTCAGGTACTAGATGCACAAATTAACAGTGAGAAGCTGGTTGAGACTGAATGTTTTAGTGATGTGTTCTAAGTGTAACAGAATGAAATGACTGTTTTCCACCTAAAGTGACTTGCTCTTTAAATAACATGTAAATTTAATTCTTACACAAGAAAGGAAGGAAAAAACAATGCTTCCAGCACTCTGGAGGAGTTTCTTTAAAGCGGCAAGAAAATCCTCACAACAGCTGAACGCATCACACCAGCAGTCATTTTCTGTGCTCAGCTTTGTGGAAATCCTGCAAGGTTTATCATCTACTGTGCTAAAGAGCAACATGAAGGGGAAAATGTACACTGCTTATATAAGAAATCACAAATTTACTCTTAAACGTGTTTCTGTGTGTGTTTGAATAGGAAAACTGTTACAGATAATCTGAGATGTTTAAGACCCAAGAGCTATCACAACATTAGATTGCTGCAAACTTCATGCATGACATGGATACCTTGTCAGTCTGTAAAATAACCACACTCGCTGGTGACTGCACTCACACACACACAAACACACACACACACACACACACACACACACACACACACACACAACAGAAATGGACAAATGAGCACAGGAATGAAGTGAGTGAATGGCAGAAATGAATAACGCAACACATGAAATGAAAATGAAACAACACAAAGACCATGAGTAGTGACAAGGCACCAAATAAGCAAAGCTAAAATGTCCTTCAGCTGCTCATGAGAATCGCTAAATAATCAGTAATTATCTGTAGACAAATTAATTAGCTGGTAATCTAAAAAGTCTCTTCTCCTGATGGCAAATATGTAATAAATGATGCAGCAGTCATCTACTTCCTGGCTTCATGTTATATAGAAACCAAACAAAGGCTTGTTAATAAATCATCTGTAGTCTTTTAGAAGTTTGATTTAAAGCTGATCTAATGATTATGACTACATGAACATGCATCTGTACTGGTGATGGAGACACACACACACACACACACACACACACACACACACACACACACACACACACACACACACACACACACACTTACCTTAAATTCGTAGGACTCCTCTATGATGACCTCCAGCTGCGTGTGTTCTCCCAGACTGGGACAGCCCATCTTGGCTACCTCCTCCTCCTCTGCTCCCACCAGTGGTTTGTTCTCGTTGGAGTCGTCTGCAGAAGCAAACAAAACAACATTTTCTGACACTACTCAGTGGATCTGACCTTTTTATACCCAGGCTCAATTTGTCTTAGGTAAAAATTCATTTAAATAACGAAGTAAACATCCATCCATCTTCTGAGCCCGCTTTATCCACGTGGGGTCGCAGGGGGGTGCTGGTGTATCTCCAGCAGTCAACGGGCAAGTAGGCAGGGTACACCCTGGACAGAGAGCCAGTCCATCGCAGGGCAACACAGAGACACACAGGACAAACAACCATGCACACACACACACACACACACACACAAGGACAATTTAGACAGACCAGTTAACCTAACAATCATGTTTTGGACGGTGGGAGGAAGCCGGAGTACCCGGAGAGAACCCATGCATGCACAGGGAGAACATGCTAACTCCATGCAGGAAGATCCCAGGCTGGGAAGCGAACCCAGGACCTTTTCGCTGCAAGGCAACAGCTCTAACCACTGTGCCACTGCGCAGCCCTAATGAAGTAAACAGTAAAAAAAAAAAACTTGTTAAACTATTTTGAAAACAGTCTAATTATTATTTCAAGAAATTAGGACTACAGCTAAAGCTAATGATAAAAGTGAGCTAAAACAGTAAAACTTTGTAAAAGCACATGAAAAAAACAATTCTTTGTCTAAAACTATACATTATGGATTTAAAGGACAGAAACTGATGTATATATGATGGAATTCATATTTAAACTAGTTATTTCATGCACTTAAATTATGGAGTTGCACAGGGATGAATATTAGGTCTCACCCTTTTTTAAGCTGAAATGGCAAGACTGCAAAACAAGCTAGCTTTTAAACGCATACACAGAACTCTCATCCCTTCCTTTCTTCATCATTATATATCATATAATGGACTGGGACAACACACGGATCATAAACACAGAACAACAAAAGTTAAAAAGATGGATCAATGCAGTTGCAATAAAGAGGCGTGGACCCAGGACCATGAACAGGTACGAAGAAGTCTACATGCTGGACCATGGATACAAGGACGTGATGCCACCAACATCCGGCAGTTACCCTGACGCAGATGGCAGTGACGTCGAAACATGTCGGCAAAGGTAAAAAGAAACCCTCATCACACTGTGTACAACAAAGAAAGAAACTAAAACGAAAGAAAACTAAACATCATCCCTCCCATTGGCTATCATCCCTAGGTCACATCCGCCTTATATGGGAATGCACATTACCACAGTAAACGAGAAAGCGCAAAACACCTGTTGCAGTATTCTAGGTCAAAAAAGTCTTTTGTTGTTTGTGATTTCAAATGGTGTTTTTCTTTTTTGGACTCTGATAGTTTGTCCTAAAGTTGGAGAGGTAGCAGCTGGCTGTTTTTCTTTATCTGATGTTATTGAGTAGAGAACCTCTTATACCAGTGGTGTTCTGTTGGAAAATGCGCTAGCGCGTAATGAGTGGAGGAGCCAGGGAAGTGCGGTGCTCCGGTGAAACAGACAACCATATAGTCTAGTCATTTGTTTTGGGCATAGCCGCGTTATTGGCTGGGGTTTTTAGACAAAAGCAAGAGATCTCTACTAAATATTTATAGCTATACTATGTTACAAAGTTGTTAAGATGTCTGATAAAAATGTTTTAAGCTAGCATGTCCTGCAGACGTAGATTTAATCTTAACAGTTGCCATTCGGAAACCTTATCACGAGAAATGATGTTAACTTTCACTGCTACGCTGATGACACGTGACTTTTCTTCAACCCCCACCATCGATTTGCCTTTTAATTTTATTTTGTGGATTAAGAATGTAATCCATGAGAAGTATTGGGCTACTAAACCTGTTCATGTTGTCTGAACTGTAGTACCACAAGTGCCCACCAGGGTGCAGATTACACCTTCTGAAACCTGAGCTGTAGACGTGCAACATACTTTTCACCTCCAAGCACATGCGTCGGCTGTGCACTGAATGGAGCGAGTAAGTAGCAGAAAATAGTGAAGTATGAATCAATATAATTGAATATTTTATTTATAATATACTGTGAACAGGCTGGAACCTTGTGAGTCATCTGTGAGCAACTGGAGTAACCGTTTGTTGAGAGCTAGCTTGTGGAGATCCCGGTGAGTGAAAAGTTAGTTGGCCTGCCTTAGCTTTCGGCTAATGTGTTATTTTGGCATAAATTACTGACTTTTATTTAAAATAAAACCAATCGGGAGTTTTATGGACACTGTCCCAATCTTTTAAATGCTTTGATGTACTCCACATCATCGTAACGTGTGAGAGATTTGTTTAAAAAAAAAAAGCTAACGCTAATGCTAGCGCTAATGGCTACCGCTAGTTCCAATCTTTTACAATGGAGTAATTAGCACTGTAGCAAGAGGGCTCGTGCTCTCTGTATACCAATTGATTAATTTGTTAGAACGGCAACAGTTGATTGTGAGCTGTGTTAAGTTAGGCTATATAGTTGGTTTTAGTAAAAATAAATAAGTGTTTGTACAAAGTTGATAAGCAATTCATTTAATCTACCTGGTTACAAGGATTAAAAAGATAAAAAAGTGTTTTAAAAGTGATGAACATTTCAGTTATATCATATAAATATGATTAAGTCATAAGATGTTCAATTAATTTATGTTTAACATAAGGTTGCTGCTAAACAGCAGGAAAACTACACAAATTACAGTTTGAAGTTAAAGCTAAGAGCTGGAACTGGGAAGCATTTCAGTTGCTTTGATAAGGTTTTCCTAAACCGTTGGATAACTACTAGTGATGCTCTTTTGAGTTAGATCTGAGGTCTCATATGGATAGAAAAATGAACAGAATGATTTACTTTCTGCATTCTATGTAGATTGGTTTTATAGGCTGTGTCTCAATTCAGGGTCTGCATCCTTCGTCGGCCGGTTACGTCACAGCGCCGCGACTAGGCATGTCCCAATTCGAAGACTCCTTCAAATGCGGTCGACAAATCCGGCCTTCTTTTCGCCTGAATGAAGGATGGGTCCGGTGTATCCTTCAATAGGTAGCATTTCCCAAGATGCCTTGCGGGCCGGCCGGCAGAAAAACTTTTAAAAACAATGGCGGACAGTGAAGCGGGAGCTGTTGGAGAGGATTGCGCATATAAATGTAAGTATAAACTTGAAAACTGTTAGGTTAAGGACTTTTTGTGACACATGAACGTTATTTTAGTTAGAAATGTTACAGTAAAAGTGCTTGTATTGCGGTCTCGGCTCGTACAGGGTATCTGCGGGTCCTTAAAAAGTTTTAAAAAGTCTTAAATTAGCTTTTCCTAATTTAAGGCCTTAAAAGTCCTTAAAAATGACAAATAATCCTTAAATCCAGTTTTCAAAGGTCTTAAATGACCAAAGACCCAATAAACAAGATTCTTTTATTTCTATAAAAATTTCGTGAATCTCTAGTTAGTGTTCAGCATTTTTTGTGTACGATGTTGGCGTAAGCGGAACCGTACGCAGTCAGTTGGTTGTGAAAGGGGGCTATTTTAAGAGGAGCACATTAGCTGGTTAAGCTAGTGGGAGCTTGCGCCATGGGGAAGGGCAAGTTTAATGGTAACTGGATGGCTAATCCCACGTTCGCGACGTGGTTAGCACCGGCTCCAGGCAATAGCTGGAAATTATCGCTTAAATTTAATTTTTAAAATAGCTTAAATTTGGTCAAAGTGGCCTTAAAAAAGGTCTTAAGTCTTATATTTGGCTCCCTTAAATCTGCAGCTACCCTGCTCGTATGTTCGACCGCTCGGTGTTGTACTTCTCCCGCTACGTTTTCCCCCTGATTTTAATAGGAGTTTGTATTTTAGGTACAAGAGAAAACCACGGACTTTATTAAGCTTAGGGCGGAGATGGACCACATGATCACTGGAGCAAAGCATTCGGCGGCTGTGGCATGGAGGTACACAGGGTGTCCGCGGGGTTTTAAAAAGTATTAAAAAGTGATAAATAAAAATAGTCAAATTTAAGGCCATTAAAAGTGTTAAATTTGGTCTCAGAGGTATTATTTTTTCCAAGTTAGGTATTATTTTTTTCAGACTATCAGGTGTCATATTCTGAACATCGACAGAAATATATTCCGAATGAAATGTTTTGAACGATTATAAAAATAAAACAAGCCGATTATTTGCTCCTCCCACTTGAGCTGCCCTGAGTTGCAAATGAAGCGCTCCGTTGCCAACTTAGCGACTTTGACGCTATTTCTAACAGCTTCTCAGACCCCCTTCTTGACTTTTTAAATCTTAAAAGTACCTAGCGAACACCTCAGAAACATCTCTGGTAACCCTTAGCTACTTTCTGGATAACTGTCGTCGACATTTCCTGCTGCAGGTTAGCTAAACACTCCGCCTGCGCTCCGGACCGTTCTTCAGGACATTAGGAAAGGGAATGATGTAGTGATGTGTCGGTCGCTAAAGAAACGGCTCTCAGAGTCGGCTCCCTGATGGAGTAACCAGAGTGAGTGACACACACCGTACCTGCGGGCTCCTGAGCCGCTAAAAATGGCTAAATGTGCGCGTGCGGCACGCTAAACACACGTGCAGCTTGCCCCGATTGCTGTGAGACCGGGTTGGGGGGTGGGGGGAGCAGCTGTGGTTGGGACAATTATTACATTAACTGATGGACCTGTAAATAAATAGTTTATAAATAAGGTAGAAATAAGTTCCTCACGCTGATAACTAATAACTAACCTCTCTGAGGACATGGTGCTAGTGCACTCTCCTACAGCACCTTGACACGACTCAATAAATGTTATGCAAAATTTTGTGAACATCAATTTATTTGCATGTATTTGTTATAAATGCCACTGTATAATTCTTGCTGTCAGTATTTGCAAGATATTGGTATTTGGGTCTGTACTGGTTAGACTTAAATGAGTTAAACCAAGGTCTATAGCCCTTGGGTTATAAACTATGAGCTATAAGTATATTGTTCTTTTTATACTGGGAATCAGGAGTTATTTTAGTGATCATCTTGTTTCTTGTTTATTTTTGCCCTGATTGTGCCCTGAGCAGTTTTATGACCGAATAAAAATAAATAAAAAAAATCTACATCAATTGAAAAATCGTCTTAAATAATCGAGATCTCAATTTCAGTCACAATAATCGTGATTATTGTTTTTGCCATAATCGAGCAGGCCTACTTTAGCATATCCGGTCACATAATGATGACGTCATATTCAGTGGTCGTTCTGCATCATTTCAGGCCCCGTGGTCAACTGTCTGAACTGCTGAACAGAAGTGCCTGGCTTATTTTCTAAGTAAAATAAATATGTGCAATACGTTGTCAACATCAGTGAGTCTCTAAGTCTATTCTTTTTGTATGTTATATATGTTAAAATATGTGTAAATAGGTCGCTGATTAACACTTGCAATTTAGTGTTGTGATGGTTTTAAAAAAATTCTGAAGGTAATAAAAAAAAGTATTAAAAAGTAGTAAATTTTACTTAAGGATTGCTGTATATACCCTGGGTACAATAACATCTCATATTTTAAAAACTCGTTTGAGTTTAGTTTTTTTCTGCGAAACCATGAAAGGAATAACCCGTTGTCCTCTTTTCTCTTCTTGTTTCTTTTCTTACATGTTTGTTAAGACTATTCTGGAGAAAATGGGCATCCAGGGGAAGGTGACAGCGATGACCAGCTTCTGGAGCTGATCAGGGAGGACATGAGGCTGCAGAGGGAGGCAGAGCAGCAGAGGGCACAGGAGAGAAGGGAGAACTTTGACAGCTTTTTACTTTGCTAGAAAAAATGGTTAATAAAGATTAAACATGTACATATAAAAGAAATATCTAAATAAAATCAGTTCTGCATTAAACTCTTGAATTTTATTTTGGTTTACAAATGAGAATTGTTTACTAGAGGGTATCCTCTGGGTCTTAAAGTCTTAAAAGGTGATAAATCGGTTTTGGTCAAATGAAGACCCTTAGAAAGTATTAAAAACTATTATCACATCTTTGCTCAGGCTCAGCTTATCGAAAGTATTTTCTCTGAATTAGCTCTCCAACAGTCAAGGAAATGATAAAAGATCTAAATAAAACTTCGAGCTCCATCGTTTAAAGTTCTTTCTCCCTTCTGCTCAGCGGTTCCACGGTTGCTAGGCGACAGAACGTTCGCCGAGGGAGAGGTGGGAATTCATGAAGGCGAGGCCTGTCCAAATTCACAGCCGTTAACATCCGGTCTACCCGGCCGACGGAGGACCCAGCCCACGTCGGCCGAGTAGGCTGGGTCCTTCGAAGGATGCAGACCCTGAATTGAGACACAGCCATAGTGACTCTGCATTCTTGACGTGATGGCGAGCCGAGCCCAGATGGACTGCGGACAGGTGTAAACGGTGTGGCCAGCCGAGACATCCTTTCGCGGAGGAACCTTCACGAACTGGAAAAATCCATATAGATCTACAGATAAGACACAAACACTACCCGGGTAGCAACGTTGCTCAAGAACTGAATCCTAAAGATCAACATCTATTTTTATTTATATTTTTTGGGGGGAAAAGAGCTCTCTTATTTTGGGTATTGTATTTGATTTTGAAAATATTGTAACCACACTTTTTTTTTTAAATTTATTTGTATGCTGGGTGAAGCAATAAATCACTGTTGTTCACCTTTCGGATGGTTATCCTAATTCTCTTTGTAGATAGAGCCTAGTAGATGTCTAGCACCTGACTAAAACTAGTCCCCTCTATAGGTGCTACACAAAACATTTCCAATTGCTCAATTAGAAAAAAAAACAGTTAAAGCAGTAAAAAAATTTAAAATATTATTAAAATCAAATTGAAGAAGCACTTCGAGCTCTGGCAACGAATCGTCATAAAATATTGACGTGATTTTTGACTGTAACTCAGCTTTTTTTCCTAATCTAAATTTCATACAATAAATGAATTACTTCTTCTCTGATTGAGTTAAACTAACTAAAATATATAAAGCCATAGTCTACATGTGTTACTCAGGAGGTTAAAGCTCACACCGAACACAAAGATGAATGTATTTTCATGAGTTACTTTGTGTTCAGGAGATTAAATATGGTTTCTTTTAATCAACACAGTAATAAAGAAAGCATATGTTAGGTATTAGTTGCCTGTATTTGGACATTTTCTGGTCCAACTCTGTATTTGAACAAATGTTTGGTGTTTAATTCTCAAATCCTCCCCTCCAGTATTTAGTTTTAGTCAATAAACCTGTGATTCAACAGCTTTTGCACACCAACTGAAGTCAGATCATGTGTTATTCCGTTTATTTCCCCAAATCCTTAATTTAGCCCCAGTAGTGTGAATTATCACTGAGGCGCACGGAGCCTGCTGTGAGAGAACAGAATGTAAATTTTATTATTCTCGGACACACGGGAATCCAGACTACAATGACTCCTTGTTATTACAAAAAATGAACACGCATGAAAAAAGAACATCCTCTGACCTTTCCACCATCTCATTACCATACATCACATCGTTCACTCTCTCATAAAGCGCCTGCCTTCACTCACGCTTCACAATCACCATGAACTATTATCAGTGAGGGGGGTTGCTGCAATTGAAAAGCAGAACATGTGTTATGGTGTGTGTGTGTGTGTGGGTGGGTGGGTGCGGAACGTGTTTAAATGTCAGTGTGCTGCTTCTTTGACGGCGTTCTAAAACCAATTATGTTTGCCTGCGATGAAACACACCTCAGGCTGTAGCCTCCTCATGTCTAACATCATGAATCCACCAGGAGAAGATTATGAGGAGGTCTAAAGAGGCCGACCGTGGTTTGGGTCATTCCACTTGGAAAAGCACCCCTTAAATGCAACTAAACAGCCAATCACATTTGGTTGCCAGGAAGAACTAGTTGATTTTTTGGCCAATCAGCAAAGCCAAGCTTTATGTCGCTGGGGTGCTGGGAGGTTTCGCCCCTGCTCCCTGAGTGATTTGTTGCTAAGCCCGTACAGTTACGCTGGTCATGTGATTGTGTTTTACATTAAACTGGCTAATGCTCAGAGCTTCCTCTGCACTCTGTTCCACCACAGAGTCACGTGTATGCGCCACCACCTGTTCAAAAAGTGAAGAAGAATCGTCCAAATAGGAAAACAAACAAACAACTCCGGTGTTTTCTGTGGCTCAGTGCCAAGATTGTCACTACTCAAGCTGATGAGACCACTGACGACTGTATCAACACAGAAAGCTTGTTCTGGTGCTGGCACACTGGTGTGCACGTTGAAGTGCCAAAACATTGATTCAATTGCCATTGTGCTCGTTGAACTGTTTTCTCTGATGACGACAAAGATAAAACTCATTGATCAGACTTATGATGGAGCCAATGTGATGAGAGGACATCAGCTAAAGGTCTGTGAACATAAAACACCATAAATTAGTTCTACGCTTTAACTTGTTTACAATGAAGACTTCTAATTAAATTCATTTGGTTTTAAGTCATAAGCTGCACTCTTCTGTAAGACTGGTAAGGTCCTTACTCCATGGTCTCATTTGGACACCCGTTGGTGATCTTGTTGAATTAAGTCACTGCATTGCCAAAATAATTGTATAGATGCCTCCTGATGCTGGCTGTAGGTCCCACTCTGTGGTTTCGCCGCCCCCCCGTACGTATTTTCATCAGTGTAACAGCAGTGAGGATTTTGGGCTCCTTGTCATTACTTGTGTTGGTAAACTGTGTTTTGTGAAGTCCGCAGTCAAAACATGCATCTACCAGGACATTTTAGAGCTGTTCATGCTTCCTTTGGCTGACAAGTTTTATGGAGATGCTTATTTCCTTTTCCAGCAGGATTTGGTACCTGCCTAGATGCCAAAGATACCAAGAGCCGGTTCAATAGCCTTGGTGTTGCTGAGTTTGAATGGTCAACAAGCTGGTTTGACTTAAACCCCATGGGTTACTGTCAAACACACCAGACCCAACAATGCAGATTACCTGAAGTCAGCTGGGTTTTTATTACACCTCAGCAGGGCCACAGGTGGATGGCCTCCATGCCACACAGTAATTCGTTAAAACAGAGGCCCAGCCACTTTTCAGAAACCTGGAAATTCAGTTTAATTTTCAAAGACACTGAAATGTGGGTATTTATTAGCTGTAAGTCATAATCATCACAATTACCAGAAGTAAAGGCTTGAAATATGTCTCTGTTTAATGCAACTACTATAGAAAGAGTTTCTCTTTCTGAAATTAGTGAAAAAGGTATTGAAAACTTTTCATTTATTGAATTTTTTAGATGCATCTATTAGATTCCTCTGTAGAAAGGTCCTCTACAAAGACTGATTACATCCCATCAAGGATCAGGAACTGTAGATTTAATGTGACATAATGAGCGGTTGCTCAGAGGTTCCAGATCATGCTATTTTAAACGTTTGAGAACAAAAATAGACACAGTGTATGCTTGTTTATTTATTTATTAGATTATTTATTTATTAGATTATTGAGTTATTTTTTTAGTAATTTTCACGCCTCCCTGGGCTGCCACCTTACTGTAGTGGAGGGGCTTGACTGTCCCAATGATCCTAAATTGTTTGAGGCATTGTGCCTCTGGGGTCACCCATGGCAAACAGGTCCTAGGTGAGGGATCAGACAAAGAGCAGCCCAAAGACCTCTTGTGAAGAAAGATTTACATGGAAACAGTGTTCCCTCGCCCGGACACGGGTCACCGGTGCCCCCCGCTGGAGCCATGCCTGGAGGTGGGGCACGTTGACGAGCACCTAGTGGCCGGGCTTTCACCCATGGAGCCCGGCCTGAAGAGCAAACGTGAGTCCCCCTTCCCATGGGCTCACCCCTCACGGGAGGAGCCAAAGGGGTCGGGTGCAGTGTGTGATGGGTGGTGGTGGTCTGATCCTTGGCAACAGAAGCTGGCTCTCGGTATGTGGAATGTCACCTCTCTGGTGGGGAAGGAGCCTGACTTGGTGTGTGAGGTTGAGAGTTTCCAACTAGATAGTTGGATTCAACTCAACGCATGGCTGTGACTCCAGAATCAGTTTCCTTGAGAGGAGTTGGACACTAACACTCTAGAGTTGTACAAAATTGCATGGCCACCTCGCACACTTACCACTAGACTACCAAGTCTGCTACATAGCAATCATCACCTATGCCACATATCCTAAGCTGGCCAGGGGAGACAGGTTTCAGACCAAATACTAGCGTCTAGGAGAGGAGCAGGGCCTGATGTTGGGAGCAGGACGACGGAGTGATGCACAAGTTATACATTAGGCCGTTTCAGAAATTTCAAAATAAAATTCTAAATTTGCAGCTGAAACAGGAAAATACATAAATGCAGGCAAAAATTGGTTTGGGGTATTTTACATGAGGAAACGGCAATATTACATGCTAAAACGCTCGAAAAAGTGGATTTTCCATGATATGGCTCCTTCAAAAACCCAACAACACAACTTAGTAAAGGCTAAATCTGGAGCCTGACTTCACTAGAGCCTTCCTAGTCAGTTCCCTGATAAAGTTCCCCGAGTGCTTTGGTAGGTCAGAGCTCAAATGTTTTGAAAGTATCTCCGTGTCCCTTCTCACGCTCTTTGTAACATCAGCACAAACTAGACACAAACTCACCGTGCTTCTGTCCGATCTCTAACAGAACCGGGTCTTCCAGCACAATTGTAAAGGACTTGTTCTTCTCGTACTCTTCATCATCAATAATCTTCACCTGGATCACTTTCCTGTTAAGAAGAGAAGACAAAAAACATACTGAGTGAAGTTATCCCACATTTCTGTGCTCCTCCTTGTGAGGAGTTGAATTCAGGTGGAGAGATTCTGCTTCGTGGCTCTCAAGAGACCCAACAGCATCCCTTTTACACAACCTTGAGTAACAATCATCAAAGAACAAAAATGAGCCTGACTCATGTTGATGGTTGGACTCCCTATGGGTATGTTAATGTCCGGACCTTGAGGCAATATCTCATGCAGACTAGTTCTGTGTCAGAGGAGAGGGGAAAAATGACTTTTAGGTGGAAAACAGTCATTTCATTCCGTTACATATCCCCCGTTTCAGTGGTACGGTGGTCCGTACAGAGACCACCTGGCTTTGAACAGACCAGAGTCCTAAAGGGTCTCCGACGATAGGGGAAGGTGCAGTTCCCCAGGAAGAGGCCAAAAGCGGTGATATACGAACCCCACTCCGAAGAACAGTACATGGTTTCAACAGTCTCGCATAATCCCTTTGGATCCCAATGAGATATTCTTTGTTGCTTATCTTTATGTATTTATGAAGTCAGTCCATTACTTTACCATACTTCTGTTTTCTGTTTTTCTAGTGTTTTATTTTGCCAGTAGTCATGTTCACTTCAGTCCAGCTTTGTTTCGTATCGTATTATCTCCCCTGTATTGTCTTATACATCATATTATCTCCCCTGTATTGTCTTATATATCATATTATCTCCGCTGTATTGTCTTATATATCGTATTGTCTCCCCTGCATTGTCTTACATATCGTATCGTCTCTCCTGTATTGTCTTATATATCGTGTTGTCTCCCCTGTATTGTCTAATATATTGGTCATCTCCACTGCATTGTCTTATATATCATATCATCTCCACTGCGTTGTCTTATATGTCGTATTATCTCCCCTGTATTGTCTTATATGTCGTATTATCTCCCCTGTATTGTCTTGCATATCATATTGTCTCACCTGTATTGTCTTATATATCGTATTGTCTCCCCTGTATTGTCTTATATATCGTATCGTCTCCCCTGTATTGTCTTATATATCGTATCGTCTCCCCTGTATTGTCTTATATGTCGTATTATCTCCCCTGTATTGTCTTATATGTCGTATTATCTCCCCTGTATTGTCTTATATGTCGTATTATCTCCCCTGTATTGTCTTATATGTCGTATTATCTCCCCTGTATTGTCTTATATATCGTATCGTCTCCCCTGTATTGTCTTATATATCGTATTATCTCCCCTGTATTGTCTTATATGTCGTATTATCTCCCCTGTATTGTCTTATATGTCATATTATCTCCCCTGTATTGTCTTATATGTCGTATTATCTCCCCTGTATTGTCTTGCATATCATATTGTCTCACCTGTATTGTCTTATATATCGTATTGTCTCCCCTGTATTGTCTTACATATCGTATCGTCTCTCCTGTATTGTCTTATATATCGTATTATCTCCCCTGTATTGTCTTATATATCGTATCGTCTCCCCTGTATTGTCTTATATGTCGTATTATCTCCCCTGTATTGTCTTATATGTCGTATTATCTCCCCTGTATTGTCTTGCATATCATATTGTCTCACCTGTATTGTCTTATATATCGTATTGTCTCCCCTGTATTGTCTTACATATCGTATCGTCTCTCCTGTATTGTCTTATATATCGTGTTGTCTCCCCTGTATTGTCTTATATATCGTATTATCTCTCCTGTATTGTCTTATATATCGTATCGTCTCCCCTGTATTGTCTTATATGTCGTATTATCTCCCCTGTATTGTCTTATATGTCGTATTATCTCCCCTGTATTGTCTTGCATATCATATTGTCTCACCTGTATTGTCTTATATATCGTATTGTCTCCCCTGTATTGTCTTACATATCGTATCGTCTCTCCTGTATTGTCTTATATATCGTGTTGTCTCCCCTGTATTGTCTAATATATTGGTCATCTCCACTGCATTGTCTTATATATCATATCATCTCCACTGCGTTGTCTTATATGTCGTATTATCTCCCCTGTATTGTCTTATATGTCGTATTATCTCCCCTGTATTGTCTTGCATATCATATTGTCTCACCTGTATTGTCTTATATATCGTATTGTCTCCCCTGTATTGTCTTATATATCGTATCGTCTCCCCTGTATTGTCTTATATATCGTATTGTCTCCCCTGTATTGTCTTACATATCGTATCGTCTCTCCTGTATTGTCTTATATATCGTGTTGTCTCCCCTGTATTGTCTAATATATTGGTCATCTCCACTGCATTGTCTTATATATCATATCATCTCCACTGCGTTGTCTTATATGTCGTATTATCTCCCCTGTATTGTCTTATATGTCGTATTATCTACCCTGTATTGTCTTGCATATCATATTGTCTCACCCGTATTGTCTTATGTATCGTATTGTCTCCCCTGTATTGTCTTATATATCGTGTCGTCTCCCCTGTATTGTCTTATATATCGTATTTTCTCCCCTGTATTGTCTTGCATATCATATTGTCTCACCTGTATTGTCTTATGTATCGTATTGTCTCCCCTGTATTGTCTTATATATCGTGTCGTCTCCCCTGTATTGTCTTATATATCGTATTTTCTCCCCTGTATTGTCTTGCATATCATATTGTCTCACCCGTATTGTCTTATGTATCGTATTGTCTCCCCTGTATTGTCTTATATATCGTGTCGTCTCCCCTGTATTGTCTTATATATCGTATTTTCTCCCCTGTATTGTCTTGCATATCATATTGTCTCACCCGTATTGTCTTATGTATCGTATTGTCTCCCCTGTATTGTCTTATATATCGTGTCGTCTCCCCTGTATTGTCTTATATATCGTATTTTCTCCCCTGTATTGTCTTGCATATCATATTGTCTCACCTGTATTGTCTTATATATCGTATTATCTCCCCTGTATTGTCTTATATATCGTGTCGTCTCCCCTGTTTTGTGATGTATAAATCGTATCACCAGATTTTTACAAAACACACCCCTAGTACATGACATGCTTAACAAATAAAAAAAATTATTGCACAGGGCAGAACATGGAATGGGTGACCGGGTCTCCAGTTAGAGAATGTCCACTAACTCTGCTGTGGTTATCCTCCCCCAAGCACCAACTCCCCCAACCTACAGAGATGGTTCCTCTAGGATTATTTCATTCCTCACTATCTGCCAGGAAGAGAGAGGAGAAACTCTTTACTTCAACTGGGTTGTTTCATAATACGCTTCACTGTCAGCCATTTTGACTCTAATGCTCCAAATAGGCTTTGGCTGAACAGAGAAAAACATGCGGCTGAGAGCTGGAAAGGAAAAGTATCTAGGAGGATTGTGGAGGAGAAATGGAGAGGTAGAGGGGTGGAAATGTATTGTTTTCGATGGTGAGCTGTCAGCAGCACTAGATAAAATTGGTTGGATTTGCTATTTCTAGCATCGGATCAACCTCAGAAGCCAACTTTCATCGTATAAAAAAAGAAATGCTAAAATGTTTTCAGTCAGAAGCAAAAAAAAAAAAAAAAAGCTGCCGAAACAACATGTAGACACACAGAAGATGGTAAAACCAATATTCTGTCTTTTACTGGTGATTTTTTCAGTAATTATGAGTCAACCAACAGTTATGAGAGTTTCGAAGAAAATTGTATTCTTTATAAAAGTAACGGGGGAATTTTCTCACATGAAATAAATAAATTTAAACACTTGTGACTAGAAATAGTACAACTCTTACGTCAAAGGAAAGTGCACAAGTCTGTCGTAATTAGATGTAGCCTTTCTACAACTAGAGGATTAAACTAAACAGCAGATTAATTTCTTTGAACATAAATTAGAAGCTATACTGTACCATTCTTCTAAGGCCAAGAAGAGTCATTTTTACATGTTTGTTACTGAAAATATCATCACATTCTCTGTCTTCTCTCAATGCCACGGAAAATATAACAACTGTTTAAAAATAAATATTGAAGGGTGAATATTGTAAATAGAGAGCAAAATTCAAGTTGCGCCAGTAGCATCAACATGCAGAATGTGCTTAGCTCGTTTTATGGTGAGTTTTATTATGGTAGAAGGCTGTAAATAAATCATTTAGTGGAAACTCTGACTTTACTGCTGTGAATCACATAAGCTGTAAACATCTCTGTGATGTAAACTACTCTCTCATCTAGAAGTCTTTTCATGATTTGAAATATGGACTACTCTGAGTACACTTTCTACATTTTATCTTATTCACACTCAGTTTTACATCAATACTATGTTCTACTTTTATAAGGTAAATGGTAAATGGCCTGTATTTGATATAGCACCTTCTAGAGTCCTGGAACCCCCCAAGGCACTTTACAACTCAATCAGCCATTCCTCCATTCACACACACATTCACACACTGGTGGGGATGAGCTGTAGCCACAGCTGCCCTGAGGCGCAATGACAGAGGCGAGGCTGCCGAGCACTGGCACCACCGGTCCCTCCGACCACCACCAGCAGGCAAGGTGGGTTAAGTGTCCTGCCCAAGGACACAACGACAGCGACAGACTGCGCGGGGCTCGAACCTGCAACCTTCCGATTACGGGGGCGAGCACTTAACTCCTGTGCCACCATCGCCCAGCTAAAGGTAGCAGCTAAAAACATTAAAACTCCTGCAAGAAATGATTTTATTTGTACATTTGTAGGTAATGCTAGCTAAGTGTATTTAGTAACAAGTTAACAATGCTGTTGGATGTATTTAGGCCTAAATGTACTTTTATTAGCAAGAAAACACATCTGCTTTTTCTAGTCTTTTAAACACGACTCAGTAGAAAATATTGTATTTGAATTTTAACATCAAAATTACATTTATTTATCAGTATCCCTTTGTTGTGTTTCTGAAATAGCTTGAAATGAAATGCCTTCACCTTGGGTTGCCAAACTAGCATACTATGCAACATGGTCAGTTTTAAAAGATCGTAGACGTGCCATCGGGCGCTGGAGAGCGTCACAGCGTTGCAGCCATATTGGATGGGTCACTCAATTAAATTCAAGTTTATTTATATAGCGCCAAATCACGACAAGAGTCGTCTCAAGGCACTTCACATAATAAACATTCCAATTCACAGTTCATTAAGCCAATCAGAAATAATGTTTCCTATATAAGAACCCAGCAAATTGCATCAAGTCACTGACGAGTGTCAGTGACTATACAGCAATCCTCATACTAAGCAAGCATGCAGTGACAGTGGAGAGGAAAACTCCCTTTTAACAGGAAGAAACCTCCAGAGAATCCTGGCTCAGTATAAGCAGCCATCCTCCACGACTCACTGGGGATGGAGAAGACAGAGCAGACACACACACACACACACACACACACACACACACACACACACACACGCACACACACACACACACACACACACACACACACACACACACACACACACACACACAATAATGTGTCTATAGTTATATTGTGATGTCTTAGTAAATATTGTATTTGGTAAAAGATAAACTTTATTGTATTTATCCTAGTGGATCTATAATTAAACGGATAAACTAGTATTAGCACATCAAAAGTCAATGAAAACAAAAAGTTATTATCAGGAGAGGGAGAATGTTTAAGTGGTTAGCAGCAGTGTGCTAGTCGATGGCCCCCTCCATGAGGCCACCACAGCTCAGCAGAACGTCTCTCTAAGCCCAACTGGGGCCAACGCATGGGGGGAAACTGGAGCTTACGGTTGCAACAACCGACGGACTATTGAAAACAGATCATGTGGGATTACTTATCAACTTTTCTAGCCTACCATTGGAATTTATTTATTTATTTTCTTTTATTATGTTTACATCTTATTATCATGCCATACTATGTGTCTGATGTTGTGGAAAAAGAATAAAAAATGTTTTTTTTGTTTGTTGGGTAAACACCTCCCTCATTAGAAGTAAATGCATGGTAATCCATCCACACCAGCTCCAACTGGCAGCATCAGTCCACTTCATGTATGCATATTTCATTGAGACTTGCCTGTCTGTCTATTTTTGATAAGAGGGGTCTAAAATCATTTTTTCCCGTTTCACTTCTTAATTTTTTATTTTTGTTTTAATATTAGAGTAATTTTGTACTTAAAAATGATGATAAATTGTAATGTCACTGTTATTGCTATTATGAGGTGAAACTTTCTTTATTTTCTTTCTTGAGCTCAGTGTAACGGGTGGCAGAGTGAGAAAAATGCATAAAAAGGCAGAAAATAAAGAAGTGTTTGCAAAAAAGTAGGAGCAGATATAGAGAGATGAGGAAAAGCAACGGAGTGAAGAAAGACGCCTGAAGAGGGGTGTGAGTAATGCATTGTTTCTACCGAGATGAGCGTCAAGACTCAGAACACGCTTAGGACGAAACATTTTTACACACTATCTCTTCCTGAGGACTCACAGATCTTATCTTGAAACTAATTCATGATACAATCATCCCAGCTAACACCTAATCACAACCTGATTCTAACATTAAGCCCAAAATCGCTTTAAAAAGGACACGGGACCTGAACGTCCTCTCTTCATCCCAGACACACACACACACCATCAGTGACAGACTACTGCACATACAGCACAAACAAAATTACATAATACAACTTGTACACTCAGAGTGTCGAGACATAAAGTTTGTGTGACTAGTCAGCTAACCTCACAAGGGTTCATTCTTCAGGACAGTGTTTTCCAACCCTGGTCCTCAGGGACCGGTGCCCTACAAGTTTTCCATGTCTCCGCTACAGCACACCTGATTTCCATCGGCACCTCAGGATGACATCAAGTGCTGCAGATACCGGTTAATCACTCATTCATTTAAGTCAGGTGTGTAGCAACAGGGAAACACTGGTATTTGAAAGGGCAACATGGAAAACATGCAGGACAGTGGTCCCTGAGGACCCGGATTGGGAAACACTGCTTTAGGAGACAAATGACAAATAGTTAAGAATCAGTTTTATTAACCAGGAGCTGTTTATAGAGCTAAAGCTCATTACTGAATATAATAAAGGTTTTCATATTATGAAATAATAATAATTAGGATATATGCTGCTTAGTCCAGTGGTACTCACTCCGGGTCCTGGAGGGCTGGTATCCAGCATGTTTTGGTTTTAACTCTGCTTCAACACACATGACTTCGTCCGAAGAGTCTGACGAGCTGCTGAGCAGGTGATTCAACCACTGAATCAGGTGTGTTGGCGTAGAGAAACAAGGACAACATACTGGATACTGGTTCTCCAGGACCAAGAGTAAGTACCACAGGCCTAGTCCAACATAGAAAGGCACCTCCTGGGTCGGACCTGGGGTTGCTGCTGTTGGTCACGGACAGGTTCAGCTACTTTAGGAACCCACCACAAAGTTCAGACCTGAACCCTACTGGGAATATTTGGGATGTGCTGGAGAAAGTTAGACCATCCCATCATAGATACAAGGTCTTGGCGAGAAACAATGCAACGCTTGAAGTAAATCTTGTGAAACTGCAGAAGCTTATGGCAACTAAGCCACCTTAATGTGTGGCATAATCAAAGCTAAAGGCGGTTCAATGAAATCTTAGTGTGTGACCCATCTTTTTGGTCAGGTAGAGTATAAACATTCTGTTTAATATAGGTCTACAATATTTGTCCATTACCAGCAGTGGCGATCCAGATGTTAGCCCATCACTTTTACAATACGATATCGTAACAATACGATGAAGTGATATGTCATCCATCCTTTCTCCTCCGCTTATCTGGGGTCAGATCACGGTCGCTGAGGCCCACATTTCCCTCTCCCCAGCCACTTGGGCCAGCTCCTCTGCAGGGGGAATCTTAAGGAGTTCCCTGGCCAGCTGAGAGACATAGTACCTCCAGCAGTGTTGGAAAAGTTCGTAAAAAAATATAATAATAATAGCTATCTATCTATCCATCTATCCATCCATCTATCCATCCATCCATCCATCCATCCATACATCCATACATCCATACATACATACATACATACATACATACAACTTATGAAATAATTTTCCAATTGTTGGCACCCGTTCAGTCCACACTCATACCCAGCTGAGCTGCAGTTTTTACCCTACAGTATATTCTCAATAACATGAGGAAAACATTATTTTAATGGGAAATTATTAAAACAATCTTAGGAAGCAGGCTGAGGTAGCAAACTCAAAGGGCAATATTAAAAGAGCAAAACATAAAAAAATGTAAATCTTTGAATGAACTTTGACTCCTCCACACACACAGCATAGATGTAGAAGAGTAGATGCCGCACCAACCGCTACTGTCTATGTTTGGCCGCATTTGCGGGTTCTACTTTTTATTAACTCTATGGTTAACAGGAAGTTTTAGCTAGGCTTTAGCTCCGGAAAAGCTCCGTGGAGATCTGGAGTTAGAACGGTGAAAGAACGCATTCATAAACTTGTTAACGCACGCCAGGACGAACGCACCCACTTTTACGTTCGTTAGGCAAAATACGAACAAGTTCAGTTCACGTTCAAGAAAAAAAATGAACAAATTAGAGAACGATCGTTCAATGAACACGTTCGGGCACAACACTGCCCTCCAGCGTCTCCCTTGGGTCTCCTCTTGATTGGACGTGCCCTGAAAAACTCACCAGAGAGGCGTCCAGGAGGCATCCTGACCAGATGCCCGAGCCATCTCAACTGGCTCCTTTCAACATGGAGGAGCAGTGGATCTCCTCCGAGCTCCTCACCCTGTCTCTAAAGGAGAGCCCAGATACCCTGTGGAGAAAACTCATTTCGGCCGCTTGTTTCCGGGATCTCGTTCTTTCGGTCACTACCCAAAGCTCATGACCATAGGTGAGGGTAGGAATGTAGATCGACCGGTAAATCGAGAGCTTCGCCTTCCTGCTCAGCTCCTTCTCCACCACTACATATTGGAACAACGCCCGCATCACTGCAGACGCAGCACCAATCCACCTGTCAATCTCATGCTCCATGTGTCATGCCAATATGATACAATGGATCATATTTTATTAACCTCTGTTGTTCAAGAAAACCCATACTTGGTGTGAAAATGAATCAATTAGAAAATCTCCTTCTGCCATGCTTGTTTCTGTCTCAGAGTGTGTGTAAACCCTGACCCAATCACCACCAGGTATGAAATAATTTCATGTAGACATTACCTTTGACCAATGAGATGGTGTCCTGCTCGGCAACGGAGCTGTTTTGTGCGTCCTTTTATTTTTATTTTATACAAGCCTAGGAAAATAATATGCAGATCACACACTGCTCTTCCAGGATATACTCAGATGTACTGGATTAAACAGATTATCACAACATTATCTCAGAGGGATTAAGTCACTGTTGAGCTCAGGATTCAAACCTAACAGGAAGTGGGTTTACGTTTTGTAGACATCCTTCCAGATGCTTTTATCAATGGAATGTGCTACATTCCTACTCCACGCTTATATGTATGTACATGTTCCTCATCAGCAGAAGCCAGGTCTAAAATGATCCAAAATGTCTAGAGATCACAGCTGTGGGATGTTCATGTTGCCAGATTACAGCAGATTAGTGGAATGAAAACATTAATCAGAGAACAGAAATGTCTGATGGACACAGAATGAAACCAGTGCTGCCAATACAGCTAGAAGACGACACTTGAACAAACTATTATGATTGTTAATAATAAGTATTCTGCACATCTCATTAAAAAGTCATTAAATCAGTTCATAATGGATTCAATTTGGGGAGACAGTTTAATTTGGACCAAGCTGCTAGATAGTCTGCGCGAGGACACAAAGTGGATTCACTTTTATGTCAGAACTATCATTCTTGTCAGTTTTATTCATAAACCTTTATGCCACCATTCATTTGACATGGCACTGTTAATCTGGCACACACATCCTGAAAATATGCACCCTAGGCTGCAGTGGAGACACTGCAGTTAACGCTAACGATTAAAGTTAAGAGCTTCCTTTTGCTTTTTTATTCTTCTAATGGTTTTACAGGTTGAGTTTAGGTAGGCATGTGTTTTTATTCATGTTATAACTAAACGAGAGTTTTCCCTCCACATGAAACCAACTCCTCCCTGGGCTGCCACCTTGAGTGTCCCAATGATCCTGGGAGCTAAGTTGTCTGAGGTTTTGTGCCTCTGGTAGGGTCACCCAAGGCGAACAGGTCCTAGGTGAAGGATCAGACAAAGAGCAGCCCAAAGACCCTTTATGAATAAAAATACACATGGAAACAGTGTTCCCTCACCCAGATGCGGGTCACCAGGGCCCCCACTGGAGCCAGGCTTGAATGTGGGGCATGTTGGCAATCACCTGGTGGCTGGGCTTTTACCCATGGAGCCCGGTCAGACACAGCCTGAAGAGGAAATGTGGGTCCCCCTTCCCATGGGCTCACCACTCATGGGAGGGGCCAAAGGGGTCAGGTTCAGTGTGTGACAGGTGGCAGCCAAGGGTGGGGACCTTGGCGGTCTGATCCTTGGCTACAGAAGCTGGCTCTTGGCATGTGGAATGTCACCTTTTTGGTGGGGAAGGAGCCTGAGTTTGTGTGCGAGGTTTAGAGTTTCCGACTAGATATAGTTGGACTCACCTCAATGCATGGCTCGTCGTCTCGTCTCCCCCCGCTTATCCGGGTCGCGGGGGCAGCATCCCAACTAGGGAGCTCCAGACCATCCTCTCCCTGGCCACCTCCACCAGCTCCTCCGGCAGGACCCCAAGGCGTTCCCGGACCAGATTGGAGATGTAACCTCTTCAACGTGTCCTGGGTCGACCCGGGGGCCTCCTGCCGGCAGGACATGCCCGAAACACCTCCCCAGGGAGGCGTCCAGGAGGCATCCTGACCAGATGCCCAAACCACCTCAACTGACTCCTTTCGATCCGGAGGAGCAGCGGTTCTACTCCGAGTCCGTCCCAAATGTCCGAGCTCCTCACCCTATCTCTAAGGCTGAGCCCAGCCACCCTATGGAGGAAACTCATTTCGGCCGCTTGTATCCGCTATCTCGTTCTTTCGGTCATTACCCAAAGCTCATGACCATAGGTGAGGATTGGGACGTAGATCGACCGGTAAATCGAGAGCCTGGCTTTCTGACTCAGCTCCCTCTTCACCACGACAGATCGGCTCAGCGTCCGCATCACTGCAGATGCCGAACCAATCCGCCTGTCGATCTCCCGATCCCTCCTACCCTCACTCGTGAACAAGACCCCGAGATACTTAAACTCCTCCACTTGAGGTAGGACCTCTCTCCCGACCCGGAGTTGACAAGCCACCCTTTCCCGGTCGAGAACCATGGTCTCAGATTTGGAGGTGCTGATCCTCATCCCAGCCGATTCACACTCGGCCGCGAACCTACCCAGCAAGAGCTGAAGGTCAGAGCTGGATGAAGCTAGGAGGACCACATCATCCATAAAAAGCAGAGACGAGATTCTCCTGCCACCAAACTCGACACACTCCACACCATGGCTGCACCTAGAAATGCTGTCCATAAAGGTAATGAACGCATGGCTCTGGCTCTGAAACCAGTTTTCTTGAAAGGGGTTGGACACTGTACCACTCTGAAGTTGCCCACACTGAAAGGCACCGAGCAGGGGTGGGCAAACTAGTTGCCCCTCATCTTGGTGCCTGTACGCTGGGGTTTACCCCGGTGAACGAGAGGGAAGCCTTCCTCCGTCTAGGTGTGGGAGGACGGGTTCTGACCGTGGTCTGTGCTTATGCATCAAACTACAGTTCAGACTACCCACCCTTTTGGACAACCTTGGAGGGGTTGCTGGAGAGCGCTCCTTCCGATGACTCCCTCGTTCAGTTCGATGATCGACTTTGTTGTCATTTCATCTGATCTGTGGCCGCATTTCTTTGACTCTCGGATGAAGGGAAGGGTGGAGCTGTCAACTGACCACTACCTGGTGGTGAGTTGGCTCCGATGGTGGGGGAGGATGCCGGTCAGACTGGGCAGGCCCACTTGAATTGTGAGGGTCTGCTGGGAACATCTGGCCGAGTCTCCTGTTATGAGTTTCAGTTCCCTTCTCCAACATAATTTCCCAAATGTTCCGAGGCAGGCGGGCGACATTGAGTTCGAATGAGCCCCGTTTTATACCTCCATTGTTGAGACAGCCGCCCAGAGCTGTGACCGTAGGGTCATTGGTGCCTGTTGTGGTGGCAACCCCGAACCCGCTGGTGGACACCGGTGGTTAGGGATGTGGTCAAGCTGAAGAAAGAGTCCTATCGAGTCTTTTTGGCCTGTTGGACTCCAGAGGCAGCTAATAGGTACCGGCAGTCCAAGCGGAATGTGGCTCAGGTGGTCGCAGAGGCAAAAACCCCGGCGTAGGAGGAGTTTAGTGAGACCTTAGAGCAAGACTTCGAGGAGATTGTAGTCCACTATCCGGAGCCTCAGGAAGGGAAAGCATTGCACTACCAACATTGTTTATATTGAGGACAGTGTGCTGCTGACCTCCACTCAGGACGTCATGCATTGGTGAGATTTGAAGACCTCCTCAATCCCACCGACACGTCTTCCTGCAAGTAAGCGTAGCCTGGGGACTTTGGGTTGGATTCCTATCTCTGGGACTGAGGTCCTCAGTGACAAGGCTCCGGGGGTGGATGAGATCCGCCTGGAGTTCCTTAATGCTCTGGATGCTGTATGGCTGTGATGGCTGACACGGCTCTGCAATATCGCGTGAATATCGGAGGCAGTTCCATTGGATTGGCAGACCGGGGGGTGTGCTGGATGTGTTCAAACTACAGGGGGATTACACTTCTGGTAAGGTTTTAAAGTGAGGTCTATTTAGGGGTCCTGGATTGGAGGGTCCGTCCGATTGTCGAACCTTGGATTCAGGGGGAGCAATATGGTTTTTGTCCTGGCCGAGCTACACTGGACCAACTCTATACCCGTAGGGGGGATCCTGGAGGGTGCGTGAGAGTTCGCCCAAACAGTCTACATGTGTTTTGTGGATTTGGAGAAGGCATTCCACCACGTCCCTCGGGTGGCCAAATGGGGGGTACTCCGGCCCTCTGATATTGGCAGTCAGGTCCCTGTATGACCGGTGTCAGAGCTTGGGCCACATGGCTGGGCTCTGCCTTAGAGATAGGATGAGAAGCTTGATCATCCGGGAGGGGATCTGAATAGACCTGCTGCTCCTTCATATCGAGAGAAGCCAGTTGAGGTGGCTCGGGCATATGATGTGGATGCCTCCTGAACACCTCCCTGGTGAGGTTTTCCGGGCACGTCCAACCGGGTGGGAACATAAAGGGAGACCCAGAACACGATGGAGGGACCATGTCGCTCACCTGGCCAGGGAACGCCTTGGGATTTCCCCAGAAGAGCTGGCCCAAGTGGCTGGGGAGAGGGAAGTCTGCGCCTCCCGACTTAGGCTGTTGTCCCCACGAACCGACTCCGAATAAGTAAAATTGATGGATGGATGGATGGATGGATGAATAGATGGATAGATGAAACTAACACAAGCTTCAGCTGGATTTGTCCTTGTTTCGTAGGAAATCACTGCATTTTGACTCAGCAGCCGCTTATTTTTATAATCTGCCGCCAACATTTGGTATAAATAACTAACACAACGTTTTCCATGTTTGTCCTTAATGATATTCTCCTTTCATCCGTTCTCCTCCGGCTTTACCTCCACCTCTCTTCCTGTCTCATCTCCTCTGCCTTGTTACTTTTTGACATCTGCTTCCCAGAAAGTTCTTATGTCAGGTAGGAGCTCCACCGCCTCGGTCTGTCAACACACAAACACACACACACATACATACACACACACACACACACACACGCACGCACGCACGCACGCACGCACACCTCACGCACGCACACCTCACACACACACACACACACACACACACACACACACACACACACACACACACACACACACACACACACACTGCACCAGCTTCACTGAACACACAACACCCACTGACATTAAATCAAATGCTGAACTCTGCATTGTTGATTAAAAAGCTCCAAACATAACGTTAAATCAGTTTCATGGACTGGTCTGACGTCCCCCCAGCGTGACTGTTTGACTCTAAAGTTCGTAGAGAAACAAACGGCAGCTTGATTTGATTAGTTTGGGCCTTACTGCATTACTTAATGGATACATGTGTTCTTTTATGTCTTTGTCTCTTTTTCCTTCTGTTGATTTGCCGTTGCTGGACACACTGTGTGTGTGTGTGTGTGTGTGTGTGTGTGTGTGTGTGTGTGTGTGTGTGTGTGCGTGCGTGCGTGTTTGGCAATAAGAAACAACGCGTAGAGTTTTTCTTGAGTAACATGATTCATGGACACACTTCACTTTTATGTCAACTTCTTACTTTGGCTATAAAATACATGATTTAAACATAAACAACAAACTGAGATTGTTGCAGCCGTCGAGCCAGGAAGCTAACAGCTAGCGGCTACGCCGATAAACACCAGCTAGCTCGTGCCTCATACACCATGTGACTGCAGACACCCAGTGTGAGTAGAGCTGAGTCCAGAGCTTCTGGTGTGAACCACCCCTTTCATTTTGAAGCATGGAACGGCACAGGCATCCATTCCTTTGACCGACCTCCTCACTTACGTAACACAAGTAACACCACAATTGCAACCGTGAATGAAATCAAATCAAATCAAAGCTTTATTTATAAAGCGCCTTCCGTGACCCTGTCGGGAAGCTCAAGGCACTGAACATGATACACAAGAAAAGTGAAATATGATGAATAAATTGAAAATAAAAGCAATTCAAAGAGTGCAAAAAAGGTAAAACATTCTAGAAGACAAATGGGTAAAACAAGGGATTGAGTGAACCAATGAAAACAGGGAAATAAAATCAACATAAAAGAGGACCAAATTCAAACACGTTCAAGGAACGCCAAGCGGAGGAGGTGGGTTTTTAGGCGACTCTTGAAGACTGGCAGAGATGGGGACTGCCTAACTGAGGGTGGCAACTGGTTCCAGAGTGACTGTGCTAGGACTGAGAAAGCCCGGTCCCCGCGAGTACGGCACCTAGAACGAGGGACAGCGAGCAGGCCTTGGTCAGAGGAGCGTGTGATGGGGAATGTTTGTTCAGGAGTGTGGCTAGATAGGGGGGAGCACCACCCTGGAAGAAATTGTAAACAAAGACGAGGAATTCAAAGTGTGAACGATAACAGACCGGAAGCCAGTGCAGGGAGGCCAGAACCAGACTGATGTGGTCCCGTTTCCTGGTCCCAGTCAGGAACCTGGCTGCGCTGTTCTGCACAACCTGTAGGCGACGCAGTGATGACTGACACAACCCTGCATAGAGAGAGTTGCAGTAATCAAGCCTAGAAAATACTAAAGCATGGAGTACCCGCTCCAGGTGGGCTCTTGACAGCATAGGCTTGATTTTTGCAAGGCGTCTCAGGTGAAAGAAACTGGACCAGATCACAGAGTTGATGTGAGCATCATATTTAATCAATTCAATTTTCACCTCCAGATTGGTGACAACTGGTTTTGGGAAGGGAGAAAGAAAGTGAATTAAAGCTGCAAGCAGCGTCGTTCGGCCCTCGCAGCGAAGCTGCTCGCCCTCCTTCAGCACCCCCTCCGCTCCATCCCCGACGCTCTCCAAACCCGGCTCCGCGCTTCTCCATCCTGGCCGGCAGCCGAGGGCATCAGGGCATGCCTGTCGAAACAGAAAGTCAGCCACCCCAACACCGGAAACCGTGAAAGGCCTCCTCGTCCACACCTCACCCTGACTCAGCATCCCTTCTGAGCCCACCATTACATGTCTCACCCCTAGGAGATACTCTATCTTTACCACACTGGTGATGTGATGTTCAGTCTCGGGCAAATCGGAGGCTGTTTGTGGAAGTTACAGTCAAACGTAAGGTCACAGCGTCACGCCAGAAATCGCCATGGCATCAAAGCCCCTCACTTTCTGAAAAGCTATCAGATCTGAATGGTCATTACAACATCATGAAGACAGTGCATGACCTTAGTGTCATCTTGACTAAATTAGACGGGACAAATATGGGCAGTTCACCATAAAACAATAGACTTCCTGTAGTCAGGGGGAGGGGCTTAGGTGATGTCAGCTGTCCACATTGTCACTGTCTTCAGATGTGGTCAGTGATCACACAGACAAAGTATGAAATTGATCTGATCATGCACATGGGAGTTATTAAGTCAAATAAAGTAATGGCGACTGGTCAAAGTTTGAGGCTTAGCCACGCCCATACCTTTATACTTATTTAAAATCCGACGGTTGAATTTTTTCATCTATGTCTTAAGAGTATATAGCAGAAGTTTGAAGGTGATTGGTGGAAAGGGCGAGGAGATATTCTCCTAATAACGTGTGCGAAAACCACTAAATTGAGTAATTGCACCAAAATGGCCGACCTCCTGTGAGATATTGCGCTTGGCTCCAAGAGACTTTTTTGTAGGTCCTGAGACACTACATTAGTGTGCCAAATTTTGTGATCCTCAGTCAAAGCATGGCTTGGGGCTGACTGTTTTAATGGTCCTAGGGGGCACTGTTTTGGAAAATAGGCCACGCCCACAAACTTCAGCTGTCCAATTATATTAGGGGTCAGAGTAGGATCACTCATCAGAAATTGTGTGGCAATGTCACAATGATTGAAGAAATGAGAGACAAACGTATTTCCATGGCGTGATGGCAAATTTCGCCATGCTCCCAAAGCCCCGCCTTTATTCGAAACCTGCCAGTACTATAGACCTAGTGACCTCAACTTGTCTGCTGCTATTTGCCACTGTTTGGTGGTGATTGGATAAAAGGAGTCCAATAGGGAGCTGTGAAAAAAAGAGTGGCGTGGCGACAGGTCAGAGTTTGAGGCTTAGCCACGCCCACACCTTTATACTTATTTAAAATCCGACGGTTGAATTTTTTCATCTATGTCTTAAGAGTATATAGCAGAAGTGTGAAGGCGATTGGTGAAAAGGGCGACGGAGCATCACTCTCCAAACAACGTGTGCAAAAACCACTAAATCGCGCACTTGGACCAAAATGGCCGACTTCCTGTGCGACTTTGCACTTGGCTCCAAGAGACTTTTTTGTAGGTCCTGAGACACCACATTAGTGTACCACATTTCGTAATCCTCAGTCAAAGCATGGCTTGGGGCTGTCAGTTTTAATGGTCCTAGGGGGCGCTATTTCAGAAAATAGACCACGCCCACCGGAATGTCACATCAGATTTTTTGGGGGGCCGGACTAGGATCACTCACAAGAAGTTTCGTGGCGATATCTCTAGAAATGACGAAATGGGAGGCAAACGTAAGGCCTAAGTTGTACGCCTGAGTTCGCCGCGCCGCCACAGCCCCGCCTTCTGCAGAAAACTCCCATAAAGTGACGCCAAGCAACCCCAACTTGTCTTCAGTTACCTGATACAAATTTGGGATGATTATTTGAAAGGGCAAATTTTGGAAAATTTCCCAGTAAAACTTGACCTTTTAAGTCCTGAAGGGGCGGGGCTTATGTGACATCATCAATTGACCATTCATTTGTCTTTGGGGGGCGATGATGATTGTCCTTAGAAAGTTCCTTTAACTGTAATTCTTTCATTTATGAAATTATAGCAATTTGAATTTTTTTGGCGAGTGCTCGAACTTTGAGGCCTGGTCCCGCCCCTTCAGTATTTACGAAAAGTCAATTTTATTGTCTCATTTTAATCGTCCGTCGCTTCTGTTCGATCGCACACTATTTTTGAGACGATCGTGCGAAAAATGACCAAACTGTTCAACCAAATATAGACCCAAGAAATGGCCGAAACAGGGTCAAAATGGCCACTTTAGTCCAAAATGGCCGACTTCCTGATTGATATTGACCATGGATGCAAGAGGCTTTTCTGTGCGTATTGTTGAGTTCTACAAGTGTACCAAATTTCATAACTGTACGATAAACTAAGCTTTATGGAGAGGGGTATTTTTCACTTTCTAGGGGGCGCTGTTCAGCCATTTTTTTATGAACTTTCACATCGCCAGTGAAATACGTAAATTTCACGCACTTTCTATTTATGGAGAGGGGTATTTTTCACTTTCTAGGGGGCGCTGTTCAGCCATTTTTTTATGAACTTTCACATCGCCAGTGAAATACGTAAATTTCACGCACTTTCTATATTGGGCCAGAATTTGGTGACTTTTTGGATATGCTAAGACCCCCTAAAGGCCAGTCAAAGACGCGGAAGAAAAAAGAAAGAAAGAAAGCGTAATAATAAACGGAGCAGATACAATAGGCCTTCGCAGCTTCACTGCTCGGGCCTAATGAAGTAATAACTAAGAACAACACAACCCCCCAAAATAAACATGCATAAACACCCAAAACAGAACACGCTAAAACAACTGAAACAACTAAAAACATGTCTACCCGCAATGCACCTTGCCCTCTGCAGCTGAAGAAGCAGAGGGAGAAGAAGGCGGAGCTTACCAGGGTACTTTTTTAGAGAAATTTTCATCAACACATGAGTATAGAGTAATAGTAACTCCAAAAGAGTACATTTTATTTAACTTACTGTTGGAATCTCATGTGCCTGCCTGCTTCAAGATCTCCACCATAGTCCCTGTCCCCAAGAAACCAAGAATCACTGGACTGAATGACTACAGACCTGTGGCTCAGACATCTGTGGTCATGAAGTCATTTGAGCACCTAGTTCTCCCCCACCTCAAGACCCTCACAGCCCCCCTCCTGGACCCCCTGCAGTTTGCCTACAGAGCAAACAGGTCTGTAGATGACGCCATCAGCATGGCTCTACAATTCATCCTGCAGCATCTGGACTCCCCAGGTACCTACGCTAGGATATTGTTCGTGGACTTCAGCTCTGCATTCAACACAATCCTGCCAGACCTCCTCCAAGACAAAATGTCCCAGATGAACGTGCCTGACCCCATCTGCAGGTGGATCACTTACTTCCTGACAGACAGGAAACAACAAGTCAGGCTGGGGAAGAATGTCTCGGACCTATGGACCATCAGCACCGGCTCACCACAGGGCTGTGTTCTTTCCCCTCTGCTCCTCTCCCTGTACACCAACAGCTGCACCTCCAAACACGAGTCTGTCAAACTAATTAAGTTTGCTGATGACACCACCATCATCGGACTCATCTCTAATGGGGATGAGTCCGCTTACAGAATGGAGGCTGAACGGCTGGTGTCCTGGTGCAGCCACAACAACCTGGTGCTAAACACCCAGAAGACAGCAGAGGTTATTGTGGACTTTAGGCAACACACACACCCATCCCCCCCAGACCTGTCTGACACTCCCATCATGATGGTGGACTCATGTCGCTTCCTGGGCACCACCATCACCCAGGACCTCAAATGGGAGCCTGCCATCACCACCATCAGAAATAATGCCCAGCAGAGGGTGTACTTCCTGAGGAAGCTGAAGAAATTGAACCTATCACCACAGTCGATGAGGTAGTTCTACACCGCTATCATCGAGTCCATCCTCACCTCCTCCATCACCGTGTGGTTTGCTGGAGCTACCACCAGGGACAAGAAGAGGCTGCAGCGTGTTGTGTGCTCTGCAGAGAAGGTCATTGGCTGCAAACTCCCCTCCATTCAAGATCTGTACACCTCTAGGACATTGAGGCGTGCAGGTCGGATAATAGCTGACTCGTGTCACCCTGGACACAGTCTCTTCGACTCGCTCCCGTCTGGCAGAAGGCTCAGATCCATTCGGACCAGAAGCTCTCGCCACAAAAACAGTTTCTTCCCCTCTGCAGTTGGACTTTTGAACGAAAATCCTAGGGCAGCCCACTCAAGTCGACTGGTCCCAGTCACGTGACCTGATGCTGTGCTAGAAAAGCACTCAGATTAGTACCTACATGGGGTAGCTGCTTCTCTAATTCTTGCCACTTTTTACATTAATAATTTCATCATGACTGTTTTATTACTTCCTATATTTGCTTATTTCTTAAATTTTTCTTTCTTACCTTCTGCACCAAATACCACAGCAATTTCCTAATGTGACTTGGCACACATATGGCAATAAAACCTTCTGATTCTGACTAACACCTGACAGGTTACAATATAACGAGTCATTTAAAAATAAAAATGTTTTAATTCTGTTTTAACTCTTGATCACTGGACTTCAGGGACCTGCTGGGGGTGTAGGCACTGGATACAAGAGAGGGAAGATGAGGAGGAAGAGGCACTTCCTATCTCACAGCACGTTTAATAAAATCTGGGACCGAGTAACTGGTGTTACAGTGGGTATAGAAGGAACCGCCCCCTTTGATAGACTTCAGTCGTTTTGCTTTACATCTTTCAATGGAAACAAACAAAAATGTTTTACCAGCTTTACTCATCTGACACAACCTGTAACATCCAGCTAGAAAATACCAATGTTCAAAAAGAGGAATAAAAAAAAACAAGAAATACTGAGATACTAAGTCAGCAGACGTTACCACCATTCCCTATAGACCATGGTTACTGCCACCTCTGATAAGTTGTAGTCAGTGTGATGAGTGGAGCAGCTGCTCCCAGAGCTTTCGCCTGCTTGTTAGTGCAAACAACTGACTACGGGTAGCGAGCCCCTGGACAGAGTTGTGGACAGACATAAGGCAGGAGATGGATACATGAAAATCTCAAAGGCTTTATCAATCCCAAGGAACACAGAAAAGTCTATACTGGAACGCTCCCTGGATCCGCTCGTCCCTCCAAACTGGATGGAAGAACCAGGAGGAAAGTGGCAAGAGAGGCTATCAAGAGGCTGATGGTCACTCTGAAGGAGTTACAGGACTTTGTGGAGATCGGAGCATGTGGCAACAATTTCACAGATGTGGCTTGTTCAGGAGAGTCACAAGGAAACATCCCCCTCTCAAGAAGGGCTCATTTGCCAAAATGCAGCTTGAAGACCAAAAGTGAACTACTTGGCCTCAACACCCAACAAGTAAATCCAACAGAGCTCACCGCCCTCAACCCACCATCCCTACAGTAAAGCATGGAGGTGGCAGCATCCAGTTGAGGGGGTGTTTCTCTGTCTCAGGATCTGGGGTGCTCATTAGGGTGGAAGGACAGTGAAAGGAGCAACATATCCAATTCTTGAAGACAACCTCTTACCTTCTGCTAGAAAGTTGAAGGCGAGAAGATTCACTTTTCAACGCGACCATCATCCAAGAAAATATACCTCACTGTGGCTGAAGGAGAAAACAGTGAGCGTCCTCATGTGGCCCAGTCAGCGCTCAGATAAATCCCACTGCAGTCCACCAACACCTACGGTCCAGTCTGACCTAACTCCAACTCTTCTGTAAGGAAGAGTGGGCGAATATTATCCCACTCTTTTTTCTGAGCTGTAATTTGATGAATGTCGTAGGTTTCACTGGATAAGCAACGCTGATAAAATATATTTTTGTTTGTGTTTTAGGACGTAAAGGAAACAGAATTAAAGTCTTTCTAAGGGTTATTTTTTCTATACCCACTCTAAAAACACAGATTGTCGTTTCAACCCCAGAGATTTTTTTTTCCTTTTAGTTCAATTTTCTTTTAAATGAGGATTTGGAAAAGGAAAAAAAATCCAGTCTAAGTGACTAAACTGTGACAGCTGTGGGCACAGCTGCTGTTTACACAAAACATCTGTTAGAGATGCTCCGTGAAGCACAGCACAATGGTTGATAACTAAAACATTGGGGTTCAAAGTTGGACTCAGACTGGAAGGTGCAACTTTCCAGGAACCAGATAGTTGTTGATGTATTAAATCCAGCTTTTACAGTAATGCCATCCTTGAGGAAATACAATTTACAAAGATGTATCTTCTAATTTTATAGCTATTTACACATGTAGTAAAACCACAAAGCCCCAGAATGCACCAGGACAGGCAGCACTATCACAAGCCAAGCGACCTCCTCCAACTTGCTTCAGCTCTACAGCTATGTAGGTCTCTCTTCCAGCACATTTATTTTAAAAACAGTAAAATTCGCCGTGTCCACTCCACTGTTTCAACTAGACTCTCTGTCATGCTTTTTCATTATAATAAATTATTTGCTTTTCCTTTTATCCTGAATCTCTCCCTAGTTTTCGCTTGGTCGTTCATTTAGTTCATGATAATGTGGGGGCTTGTCCGGGATTTGAACCCAGGACTTCTTGTACTGGAACCAAGAATCTTACTCTCAGAATGATTACCGCTTGGGCCCTGTAATAAAGAGAGTGGAGGTATGAAGAAGGATGGAGATGGAGTTAAACATTTGGTTTCAGAGTAAGTAAAACAGCCGGGATTAAACAAAATCACATCACGCGTTTCCATGGACACACGCAATCTCTTCTTCTGTTTAGAGCAGTAACTCTACAGACGCCCCTGAAAGTTTTTTCTCTTACTTCAATCAATCAATCAAAATGTATTTATGAAGCGCTTTTCATGCAAATGCAGCTCAAAGCGCTTTACAATATTAAAAACAACCAGACAGCAGTCGGTTTCCCACCCCTCCCACACAGATTCACATAAGAGATCCCCTTTGTTTCTCCCTCCTCCCACCCATTTACAGTTTAAGGGGATGCCATATGTTTTCCACTTATTCTTCAAGGCCTAAAAAATGGGTTTCGGAGAAATAATAAAAAACAAAAAAAAAAACATTATTTTCTTCTGAATTAGATAAGAAGAGAAATAAAAACTTAGAAAGATTAGGCAGTGGAAAAATATTTTCCATCCTGCTGTTTCGGGCTTCCGTACTTCTCACCTCAGACCCACAAAAATAAAGAGAAATGGAAAGAGAGGATCAAAAAAGAGTGACAAACAATAATAAATGGAGAGATAGTGAAAGGAAATAAAAGCAAGGTGGTATAAAGGAGAAGATCAGTTTTAGGCAAGAACAAGAGATGAGGTTCGATCTCATATGTTGACCATGTGAGGTTTATAACAGAAAGCAAACACACACACACACACACACACACACACACACACACACACACACACACACACACATTCATTTTTCTACCGATCATCATCCATCCTCACATCTTCGCTCTCCCTCCTCTACACATCACATTCAATCTGTTTCATCTGCATGAATGAGGGGAAAAAAACACGACACGTGACTTCATGGGAGGGATGGATCCGCACACGCTGCTTCTGCTCCAGTTCTGGAAAACAGATTCCTCTGATGTGGCTCCAAGTTAAGGAGGACAGATAAAAAAGAAAAGGCTGTGTTCACGTGTCCTAATTCAAAATTTAACATCCTCTCACATCTCTTTATTGTGAGGAGTGACTCCTGATGATGATGGTGTTAGAGCATATACGGAGGAGCTAAAATAAGAAATGAGGAGAGGGAGAAATAACCTTTAAAGACAGAAAAATATGTAGAGGAGGTGACATGAGCTGAGAGTTGGTTTATGATATTAATCATCTGTCCAACGTTTCCACTTAGAATGAGATTAAACAGAACGTCATCACTGTAGTCTAAAAGTAGAGGAGCCTCACAGGGTTGTAAAGTAAAAATACACCTCCTGCTCCTTGGCAACAATCCCTACATGAATTATGAATGTACTTAGTCACTGCTACGAGACGTTAGCGTAAAGCTGCAGCATGGGGGGGGGGGGCTTTCACTTGTGTGGAGAAGTAGAGTGAACCTGACCAGGCAGCGAAGCTGGGTTACAAACTGAACCTGTAGGGGCATGGTTAGCTAGCGCTGCTACGTGTTGCTACAGCAAACAACCCCACAGTTTTAGGTAAAACACCATGAAAGGGGAAATTTATGTAGTTCAAAAATAAACCACATTTAAATGATTTTAAGCCCTAAGTCAGTAACTAGCTGTTAGCTTATCATTCCAGCCGGGAGCCATCGCTCTTTCTCCAAACTGAGGTTTTTCATGAAGCCATAGTCATCTGATCAATGAAGCCACTGCATTTCACACACACACACACACACACACACACACACACACACACACACACACACACACACACACACACACACACACACACACACACACACACACACACACACACACGTACGTTACTGGTGTATGTTAGCCTGCAGGTGTGTGAGCCCCAGGTAAAGGTGTTTCAGACTAGTCCTCTTTCATTTTTGAAACCAGGCACAAAAGAACTACGCTGCTTTATATGATCTAAACTATCCACAGAAGAACAAACTCAGGATGAATTAAACACCTAAACATTCAGCTGAATCTGTGATTGGCCGAGCTGCTAGCTCAGACTAGCAACAACAGGTTTTCCACGTTGATGTTTTTACTCTCAATCTGAATTTTCTGGTCAATCAGGTTTTTTTGATCAATTAAATGTGTTATAAACTCAGACTAAATCAGAGCTGTACAAAAGTCAGAAACACTTATCAGAAATAAGATTCTAGATGACCTTCAACACATCTTGGTCTCTATGTCTGATGAGACGTGCACGTCACCTGAATGAAACAACCCATCAAAAACCTACTAATCCCCAAATTCCACTACTTCCGCTCCGCTCCGCTCCGACACGAACGCCGGAGCAAAATCGGTCCCGTTGTAGTCAATCAGAGCCATTCCACTACTGCGGCCGTGCTCCGGCAGTGCGGCGCCGTGCGCCGCCCTCTGTTCCGGCGTCCGGCAAAAATAGGATCGATCCTATTTTTGCCGGAGCACCTCCGCAGTAAATGGACAGAAATCACAATGACCCAACAGGAAAAGGAGCAAGCACAGCTTCCGTTTTTCACAATAAATCAATAAACAAAAGGCGTTTTTTGTTTCATATGCACAGGTTTAACAACTATCAATGGCGGCTGAAGTTTAAATGCACAAAAGTAAGCCATAAATACAGTTTCTACTATCAAAGTAGTCACCCTGTGTTGATCCAAACACTGCTGATCTCTCAACACAAATGATGGGCAGATTAAACAGTTCATGCCGATGCTTCTCCCACACAACGGGTGTTTGGATCTAACTTCCGCGTTTATTGCTCGGACTGTATCGCAAGATCTCGAAAATCCCGCGCATGCTTGTTTGCCCACTTCAGGTCTCCGCACCGGAGCGGAGCCGTTGTAGAGTGGGTACCAGTAAAAATTGAGTTCGGAAGCGAGCGGCTGCGGAAGGCGGGGGCGGAGCGGAGCGGAGGTAGTGGAATTTGGGGGTAAGCCAGAAAAACTAATGAATATATGAGGAAGTTCAACGTTATTGCTGTTGTCATTAATATGCTGAATTATATCACTCGCTGCACCAAACAAAAGAAAAATGCAAAAAGGAAAATATAATTTACATTTTTCTTGAGGAGAAGTTAAGAGTTTGCAGTGGGTTGCCATGGCGATGACACATTGGTGTTATGCTTTAGAAAACGTTTGAACATTGTGGCTGCGTGCTTCTCATCCATTCCTGCCTTTAACGTAAAAACCCTTTTAGCGACCATGAATTATACAGACCTGCTCTCACACACAGGGAGACGCGTGTGAGTAAAGAAAATCAAGATAAAAGATTTAAATCTATAGTTTTAAAGTAAAAAAAATGGTTCAAATTAAATTATAGAGATAAACAAATCAAAAATAACATTGCAGCTGACTAAGAGACATTAAGGAATAAAGGTAAAAATAAATAATTAATCAAATACATGAATAAAAAAAACAAATATCCAGAATTTTTAAACAGTCACCATATTGTTTTAGACTTCATCTTGATTTTAGCTGTTTTAATGACAAAGAATTAAGTAAAATCTAATGTTTTCCCTTTTTTTTCCAAGTGTTCATGACTAATTTAACAAATTCACTCAAAATACAACAAATCCGCTCCGGAGTCCCAGAACTAAGCTTTGCAGCACAGGCGATGCCTTCAGCTGCTGCTCCGAGGCTCTGGAACGCCCTACTGTCCACCTGAGAGCCCCACAGCCTGCAGATGCTTTTAAACTGAATCTTAACACGTATGTTTTTAGGAACATCTTTTGCTGAATACATTTTATACACTTTGTAGCACTTTGAGATTGCTAAAATATAAAGTGCATCACAAATGATATTATTATCATTAATAATCATTCAGCCTTTAGCATGTGCTGGAGATGGGGTTGTCTGCGTTTTGAAATGGTTGTAAAATAAACCACTAACATTCTAATTCTGAGTTATTTACGTTGCCATGCCAACAGGCTGCCATTCGGCCATCTGCCAAAGGTTTTCACTCATCGTTTCTCTCCGTGTGTCAGCCCTCTCTTCCTCTCCTCCTCTCATCCCTTTGTTTCCACCCAGGGCTCCGACAGTTGGTCCAACCCCCCATCCTCCCCTCCTTGTTTCTATCCACACCCCCTGGCTGTCATTTGCTCCACTTTCCGGTCTCTTCCCACCTGCACCTGCCCCTTTTTGTTTCCTCTTATCTTTCCTCCCACAAACTCTTCATCCGTGCCACTCAGCTTCAGCTTCAGCTTGCTCTCATTCACCCTCAGAAACATCTCCTCTCCTCTTTCTGGTCCCTACATTAATCTTTCAGTGCTTTACCCATCCACCCCTCCACACCACTATAACTGTGTGTAACCAGGAAACCATGGGAAGTTTGAATCATTTTCTCTGGGAATTGTAGTGACATAAGGGAAAACTTATGTGAGTTAATGCAAGTTAATGTGAGTTAATGAGAGATATGATGAGTTAATGTGAGTTGACGAGAGCTAATATTAGTTATTTAGAGCTAATATCAGTTAATGTGAGTTAATGAGAGCTAATATTAGTTATTTAGAGCTAATATGAGTTCATGTGAGTTAATGAGAGCTAATATTAGATATTTAGATCCAATATCAGTTAATGTGAGTTAATGAGAGCTAATATGAGTTAATGGGAGCTAATATGAGTTAATGTGAATTAATGAGAGCTAATATTAGTTAATGAGAGATAAAATGAGTTCATGTGAGTTAATGAGAGCTGTTATGAGTAATTGTGAGTTAAGGAGAGCTAATATTAGTTATTTAGAGCTAATATCAGTTAATGTAAGTTAATGAGCGCTAATATTAGTTATTTAGAGCTAATATCAGTTAATGTGAGTTAATGAGAGCTAATATGAGTTAATGGGAGCTAATATGAGTTAATGTGAATTAATGTGAGCTAATATTAGTTAAAGAGCTAAAATGAGTTAATGTGAGTTAATGAGAGCTATTATGAGTTAATGAGACATCATATGAGGTAATGAGAATTAATGAGTTAATGAGAGCTATTATGAGTTAATGAGTGTTAATGGGAGCTAATGTTAGTTAATGAGAGCTAATATGAGTTATTGTGAGTTAATGAAAGCTAATATTAGTTGTTTAGAGCTAATATCAGTTAATGTGAGTTCATGAGAGCTAATATGAGTTAATGTGAGTTAAGGGGAGCTAATATGAGTTAATGGGGCTAATATGAGTTAATGTGAGTTAATTAGAGCTAATATTAGTTAATGAGAGCTAAAATGAGTTAATGTGAGTTAATGAGAGCTATTATGAGTTATTGTGAGTTAATGAGAGCTAATATTAGTTATTTAGAGCTAATATCAGTTAATATGAGTTAATGAGAGCTAATATTAGTTATTTAGAGCTAATATCAGTTAATGTGAGTTAATGAGAGCTAATATTAGTTATTTAGAGCTAATATGAGTTCATGTGAGTTAATGAGAGCTAATATTAGATATTTAGATCCAATGTCAGTTAATGTGAGTTAATGAGAGCTAATATGAGTTAATGGGAGCTAATATGAGTTAATGTGAATTAATGAGAGCTAATATTAGTTAATGAGAGATAAAATGAGTTCATGTGAGTTAATGAGAGCTGTTATGAGTAATTGTGAGTTAAGGAGAGCTAATATTAGTTATTTAGAGCTAATATCAGTTAATGTAAGTTAATGAGCGCTAATATTAGTTATTTAGAGCTAATATCAGTTAATGTGAGTTAATGAGAGCTAATATGAGTTAATGGGAGCTAATATGAGTTAATGTGAATTAATGTGAGCTAATATTAGTTAAAGAGCTAAAATGAGTTAATGTGAGTTAATGAGAGCTATTATGAGTTATTGTAAGTTAATGTGAGTTAATAAGAGCTAATCTGAGTTAATGTGAGTTAATGATAGCTAATATGAGTTAATGAGACATCATATGAGGTAATGAGAATTAATGAGTTAATGAGAGCTATTATGAGTTAATGAGTGTTAATGGGAGCTAATGTTAGTTAATGAGAGCTAATATGAGTTATTGTGAGTTAATGAAAGCTAATATTAGTTGTTTAGAGCTAATATCATTTAATGTGAGTTCATGAGAGCTAATATGAGTTAATGTGAGTTAACGGGAGCTAATATGAGTTAATGGGGATAATATTAGTTAATGTGAGTTAATTAGAGCTAATATTAGTTAATGAGAGCTAAAATGAGTTAATGTGAGTTAATGAGAGCTATTATGAGTTATTGTGAGTTAATGAGAGCTAATATTAGTTATTTAGAGCTAATATCAGTTAATATGAGTTAATGAGAGCTAATATTAGTTATTTAGAGCTAATATCAGTTAATGTGAGTTAATGAGAGCTAACATGAGTTAATGAGAGCTAATATGAGTTAATGTGAGTTAATGAGAGCTAATATTAGTTAATGAGAGCTAAAATGAGTTAATGTGAGTTAATGAGAGCTATTATGAGTTATTGTAAGTTAATGTGAGTTAATGAGAGCTAATTTGAGTTAATGTGAGTTAATGACAGCTAATCTGAGTTAATGTGAGTTAATGATAGCTAATATGAGTTAATGAGACATATTAGCTCTCAATAACTCATATTATGAGTTCATGAGAGCTAATATTGGATATTGAGAGCTAATATGAGTTAATGGGAGCTAATATGAGTTATTGTGAGTTAATGAGAGCTAATATTAGTTATTTAGAGCTAATATCAGTTAATGTGAGCTAATGAGAGCTAATATTAGTTATTTAGAGCTAATATCAGTTAATGTGAGTTAATGGGAGCTAACATGAGTTAATGAGAGCTAATATGAGTTAATGTGAGTTAATGAGAGCTAATATTAGTTAATGAGAGCTAAAAGGAGTTAATGTGAGTTAATGAGAGCTGTTATGAGTTATTGTAAGTTAATGTGAGTTAATGAGAGCTAATTTGAGTTAATGTGAGTTAATGACAGCTAATCTGAGTTAATGTGAGTTAATGATAGCTAATATGAGTTAATGAGACATAATATGAGTTATTGAGAGCTAATATGAGTTAATGAGAGCTAATATTGGATATTGAGAGCTAATATGAGTTAATGGGAGCTAATATGAGTTAATGGGAGCTAATATGAGTTAATATAAGCTATTCTGAGTTAATATGAGTTGATGAGAGCTAATATGAGTTATTGAGACATAATATGAGTTAATAGTAGCTAATATGAGTTAATGAGAGTTAACATTAGTTACTGAGAGCTTATATGAGTTAATCAGAGCTAATATGAGTTAATGTGAGTTAATGAGAGCTTATATGAGTTAATCGATCTAATATGAGTTAACAGGAGCTAATATGAGTTATTGCGAGTTAATATTAGTTACTGAGAGCTTATATGAATTAATCAGATCTAATATGAGTTCATGTGAGTTAATATGACTATGAAATTAGGCTTTTATTCTTGTAGACCTTTGTTCGTTGTTTATGATTTTATGTCTTCTTTACATTCCTTCCTTTCCGTCTCCCTTCTATGATCATTTTTTCCTACTTTATTTCCTTCTCTCTTCCTGCCTTTTCTTCTTCCCTTCTAACTTCCTTTCCTTCCTTTCCTTCCATCCTTCTTCTCTGTCTGTCTTTCTTCTTTAAATGCCACCAACCAATCAATACTTCCTTCCTTCTTTCCTTTCTTGATTCTTTCTCCTACCTCCTTCATTCCTTTCACCCTCCTTCCCTCCGTCTCTTCCTTATTTTCCTGTAGCTTCCATCCACCCATCAATACTTCCTTCCACCCTACACCTACTCTTTCTATTCTTCTCTTTCACCTCCACTTCCTTTCTTCTTAAATTTTCTATCCTTTCTGCCCCCATTCTTTCTTGTATTCATCCTCTTTACCAACCTCTCTTCAATCTTTCTTCTTACCTTTCTATCCTCAACCAATCCTCCCATCCATCCGTCCGTCCGTCCGTCCATCCATCCATCCATCCATCCATCCGTATCTACACTTATCTCTTTGTATTTCTAACCTGTCTATCCCTCTGTACTTTATAGCCGTGTATGTTTCTTCTCCCAGCTCTTTATTGGCTGGATGGAGATCTCCTCCACCCTCTAAACCTCTACCTGTTATCCTCTATATCTCTTTTACATACCAGTAAAGCTGAAAAGTCTCTTAGAGCTTCTCAGGCAACACGTTTATGACTCAGTGTAAAATAAATCAATAATCACAAGCTGTTATTTAAAGGATACCTGCATGCAAACCTATATGAGTGGCTAATTCTGACTCTGAATTACCTTATTCATGAAGATCAAACAAGAAAGTTTAGGGAAAAAAGGAGGATGACAAAGTGAGAGGAGTTAAGGATGAAGAGCGGAAATGGACGAATTGATGATAAAAGGAGGAGGATAATATAGCATCCTATAAAAATGATGAGGTGCAGAGAATATGTGTAATGGGACAAAGACAAAGAGAGATAACGGATTGAGCAGAGGAGGATGGCAAAATATTAAAAGTAAGAAAGAGAGGAAGAGGGACAAGCATTGATGGATGGAGTTAAAGAAAGTTTGGAAAACATCAATGAAGACGTAAAATGTGTGAGCAGCTAGTCAGATCCAGAGAAGAAGAAGGGTGGTGGAGAGTTTTCCTGAGGAGGAGGGTGAGAGATGTGAGTGGAGATGAAGAGGCTGCATGAGTCACATCGTCTCTTCCACAAGCTATTAGTGATTTAATCACTCGGGCATGAGTGTGTGTGTGTGTGTGTGTGTGTGTGTGTGTGTGTGTGTGTGTGTGTGTGTGTGTGTATCATACCAAATTACCCCGAGGTGCTGCAGTCAGGAGCTGGCTCATCGTTCTCCTACAGCTTTGCACGTTCATCATGTCAGAGCCCAGTTTCTTAACCTCCGGCCCCGGACCCAAAACAGGACACGCATCTGACGTGCTCGGACTCCACCGAGTCCTAAACCTGGTTATCACCCCCTCTGTGAGGCCCCATTTCTGAAGCAGTTCCTGATTAACATCATCCTGAACTATTTGCATCAAAGCAATATATTTTCATCTTATGTCAGTTTAATAGAAACAGGTTAAGAAATCCGAGGCTACACCGAAAGACCAATAACATCCACCTGAACCACACATAGGATAGTGGGTGTTCATAGAGACGGCTGATAAAGGCTGGGTAATATGGCCTAAAGTCAATATCACTGTATATAGAGGAGTTCACCCCGATTACAGTAAATAGCCGATAGCTACAGGTATGCGCAAAAACCAAAGTTGTTCACCAGATGGTGCTGTCACGTGTATTACACTGAGGCACGTTGTCATGTGACTCGAGGTGGTACAGCTTCTTAAAGTGACATGAACGCGGCCAACCTACACACATCTTTTCATTTTTCATTATCGAAGTTACTGACATGGAAAAAACGATATTGGTTAGAGTCGAAAATTTATGGGGAGGAAAAAGTTTCAAAAGATCTGTGAGTGTGTATCTAGATTTGTGTGTGTGTAACGCTTGATTTGTAACCTGTGTTTACATTTTCGTGTGTAACTTGTTACACACGATTTGTACAAATCATGCACACACAAATCCCCAGGTACACAAGGACAAAACTACATTACACAAGATAGACTCTTTTCACACCTGACTGATTTGTGCGTACATGGTACGTTTGAATGCTAGGTGGAAGCTTGGAAATCCAAATTTCCTTTGGATTTAGTCTAAACCTGTGTTGACATGACAAATTTGTTTTTCTGTGGAAAAATAGATTATCTCAGGATCCTATAGTTATAAAAGATAGACCAACATCCATCCATCCATTTTCATCCGCTTATCCGGAGTCGGGTCGTGGGGCAGTAGCCTAAGGCGAGAGGCCCAGACTTCCCTCTCCCCAGCCACTTGGGCCAGCTCCTCCGGGGGAATCCCAAGGTGTTCCCTGGCCAGGTGAGAGACATAGTCCCTCCACCGTGTCCTGGGTCTACCTTTAGGTCTCCTCCCGTTTGGACGTGCCCGGAAAACCTCACGAGGGAGAAGTCCAGGAGGCATCCTGACCAGATGCCCGGGCCACCTCAACTGGCTCCTCTCGATATGGAGGAGCAGCGGGTCTACTCCGAACCCCTCCTGAATGACCGAGCTTCTCACCCTATCTCTAAGGGAGAGCCCAGCCACTATTCAGAGAAAACTCATTTCAGCCGCTTGTATCCGCGATTTCGTTCTTTTGGTCACTAACCAAAGCTCATGACCATAGGTGAGGGTAGGAACGTAGATCGACCGGTAAATCGAGAGCTTCGCCTTCTGACTCAGCTCTTTCTTATCCTCGACAGACCGATACAACGCCCGCATCACTGCAGATGCAGCACTAATCCGCCTATCGATCTCACGCTCCAGTTTTCCCTCACTCATGAACAAGACCCTGAGATACTTAAACTCCTCTACTTGGGACAGGACCTCATCCCTGACCTGGAGAAGGCATTCTACCCTTTTCTGGATCAAGACCATGGTCTCAGATTTAGAGGAGCTGATTCTCATCCCAGCTGCTTCACACTTGATGTGAACCGCTCCAGCGAAAGGCGAAGATCACGTTCTGATGAAGCCAACAGGACCATATCATCTGCAAAAATCAGAGACCTGATCCTCAGGCCACCAAAACGAATGCCCTCCTCACCTTGGCTGCGCCTAGAAATCCTGTCCATAAAGGTTATGAACAGAATCGGGACAAAGGGCAGCCTTGGCGGAGTCCAACTCTCACTGGGAACGAGCTCAACTTACTGCCGGCATGCTCTGACACCGGTCATACAGGGACCTAACAGCCCGTATCAGAGGGCCTGGTACCCCATACTCCCGGGGTACCCCCCACAGGGCCCCCCGAGGGATGCGGTCAAACGCCTTCTCCAAATCCACAAAACACAAGTAGATTGGTTGGGCAAATTCCCACGCACCCTCCAGGATCCCCCTAAGGGTATAGAGCTGGTCCAGTGTTCCACGGCCAGGACGAAAACCACATTCTTCTTCCGGCTCTTGGCGGGTGCAGACGCTTTTTTTTCCACCTCTCCTCCATGTCTTATTCTCAAGGCCTTTGTCTGTCTGTGTGTGCTGGGTGCACGGCTGCTTCTGCATTTTTCTGGAAACTAGAAACTTAAATACATTTAAATGGATCTCGTCAGTTGGTCTCTCAACGCGATTAATAAAAAATTTTCAACGATGAGAACGGGAGAAGGGGCTCCCGGATGTCCTGCCGGTACAGACCCAGTTGGACACATCATGGACTCCTGGAAACAGTGGAACTTGATTTGTCTATCTCAGCTGTCTATGGAGGACTCTGAAGACGTGTGGATATTCGTGGTGTTGGTTTCAGGTTTCCTGCTCATTGGCCTTGGAGGCTACCTGGCTTACCAGAAAATTAACGAGCTGTCGAGGAATATTGGCTTGCTCCCGGAGCTCAGAGATGGTTTGCACTGCGCTTTGAATTCACAGACTCAAATAATTGTCTAGATGAATTGTAAGCTTGGGACTTTGGCGGAGATTCATTCTTTGGCACAAAAGATGGATGCCATCAAGGAGAGAGTGGACAAATCAGCAAGGATTGGGATAGATTTATGTCCATTATTGGGATTTTGAGAGGTTGAGGACCAACAAACTGTAAGACAGACAGAGAGGAAATTATCTCTGTCTGGCCCCAAAACAATTTCTAATCGGAATCTGGTGCCCTTGAGCCTGCAAGTCTCCAACGAAAACTCCCCCCTGAGAAGATATGTGGAATGTGCCGTCACTATGGCAACTCAACCTTAGCCTGGACGGGACTGCGGGAAGGCCGCCGAAGCGTCCAGGGTCACTGCAACCCTCCAACCCTCAATGCCCCTTTTTTTTCCCTCCACCTGAACCAATCCTCACGTAACCCCTCTGATCCCTATTAAGGTAGCGCGACTCAGGATTGCGAATGACCACAGTCTGATCTCTGAATTGCGTGTCCTGAAACTCTAATTTCCCTCTGGGATTAATAAAGTATCTTTGATTGATTGATTGATTTTGATTGCTCCTCCTGAATCTGAGGTTCAACCAACATTTAAATTTTAATCATCTAAAACTGTTTATATAGACATATGAGTTTATGAACCATGAAAACATAGTGAAAGGGTTATAAGAAATGACTAATAAATGGCTGAGTGGTTCTCTGCTTGGAAAAAAGCAGGGAAGGAGAGAAGGCACGAGAAGATGGCACGGCGTCATAGGGCACCTAAGTCACACCCATCTACTTTCGGTCTTCGGAAGAATGAAAAAATTAATGAAAGTCAATGGGGCTAAAAATGCTCTTCTAATTCCACTTGTTATGTACCATTGATTTCACATATATGATGTACGTGAATAAAACTTGCAAACAACGCAAATTTTGACTAATTCCAAAGGAAATTCAAATTTCCCAGCTTCCACCCAGCATTCAAATGCACCATGTATGCACCAATCAGTCAGGTGAGAAAATAGTCTCAAAATGATTTTTGCACTTGTAAACTGATCTGTGTGTAATGTAGTTTTATCCGTGTTTAACAGGTGATTTGTGTGTGTGTATTCAATGATTTGTATATGTAGGAGCTCAAGTTACATACGAAAATGTAAACAAATTACAAATCAAGAGTTACACACACAAATCTTTAGTTACACATACACAAATCTGGATACACACACACAAATTTAGATACACACACACAGATCTTTTGAGACTTTTTTCTCCCCATTGAAATTTCGATAACGATACATTTTTGATCTATCGCCCAGCCCTAAGGCTGATGTTTCTCTGTTCTCCAAATATCATTTCAATAATTATCATCAGAAAGCATCTTTAATGTCAGAAACATAAAACACGTTTGTTTGTAAAGTAACCGTTAGTTTGGACTATCAACTAGACGGAAGAGCTTAATGCCGAAGCTGAATGGCAATAAAGCGCCCCCTAGTGGTTGGCTGCTGTGGACATGCTATTAAACTAATTACCATCCGTGTTTTGATCTATAGGAGGAAACAGGATAGCGTGGAGTAAAACCCCCACATGCAAACCTCCCGCCACGTGTTGAATATGCAACAGTCTTACTGCCCATGCACCACCATTAATTATAATTTATGATAAAGACAACGAGGGTGAATTTTAGGAGCATGATTTGGTGTCAGTGTGGATGTACACTTCCCTTCCTCTTATAGGTACATCTCATCAACCACTGGATGGATTTTGATGAAAGTGAAAATTTGGTGCCACAGCAGTTGAGTCATCTCCGACACGTCGCATAAGCGCTAATAGATTGTGTGAGATCTTGTGGTAGTGCGCGGAAAGGTGCCAAAGCTGTTTTTCCAAATTTGACAAGAACACTTTTCTTCAGCATCGGGTGAGTTTGAATCCCTGACATGACAGGTGTCACGTTGCGGGTGTGGAGATGATGGACCAAGTGTGGTGGAGCAGATCAGGAGGTACAGATGCAGGCTTCAGGTAAAGTAAAATGGTTTTAATGGTGGAACGGGAATGAACAGCACAGGACAACGATGACAAAAAGCTACAATGATCTGACAAAGACTGGTACAAGGAGGGAGGTATAAATACACAGGGAAAATGAGGAACACATGGGCAGGTAAACTACGGGCAGGTGAAAACAATAAGGACTAATCAAGGGCAGGAGAGAGACACAGTCAGGGAGGCAGGGGCTGACCGTGACAACAGGGATGGTTAATGAGGAACTCTCTCCTCTAAAAAGTAAGAGACATGAGGAAGTGAGCGGGTTCAAAAAGTCTGGGGCTCCGTGGTCAAACGATGATAAACAAGCAGTTTTAAAACTGTAAGAAAATGTACAGTCAAGACTAAATAAAGCCTCGCAGCTGACACACCCTGGAGCCTGCACAATGGCCTTGGTGGTCAGTGAACCCAGTATGAGGGCTTTAATGTGGCCTCAGCATGGCAGGGTGGGGGTTAGGAGGGTGGAGCTGTGAGGAGCTGTGGACACGGGAGGACGGGAAACCAGCAGCCTGCTGCTGCGGCTCCCGGTAGGTCTCTGAGCTGTGATTACAGGGTGACTGCAGACCGCGGGGGTTTGATCACAGGCCTTCACTGGCAGGAAACACGCTGTGCACGTGCTCACACAGCACGTGCACAGCGTGGACTCCAACCACAGGGTGTGTGTCTCAGCGTGACCGTGTGCACGCCTTGGCACGGAAAACTGCTGCAACTGCAAGAACAACTACAGGCTGATGATAAAAAAATAACACAAGAGACCGAGGGGAAGAGAAACAGGGAGTGACAGGGATGCTAAATGGGAAAAATTAGTTTTTTTAAATGAAGTGATGCATCAAGGAAAACAGAGGACAAAAATGGTTGAATTGTGACAGCGAGACCGGTGTTACAGCGTCAAAGGAACACCAGCTAAAAGCTGTTTTTGTGATTCATCGCTGCACCTTTTTAGCTTTCACTCGTCAAACGCCCTGCTGAAATCATTAACTGCCAAGTTGTGGCTTTGACTTGAAACCGCAAATCAGTGGATTTCTGCTTTAGAGCTGCCGCAAAACAGGAAGAAGAATTACGGGATCTGAAACGGGGGAAAAGCGCTGAAGGAGCTGCAAGTCAAATGACTCGAGTAGGAAACATGTCAAAGAGGCAAACAACAGATGGCAGCTGCCACGTCCAGTTCTATACACAGCTGAGACACACACACACGCACGCACACACACACACACACACATGCACACACATGCGCACACACACACACTCATGCACGCACAGAGAAACCTACAGAGAGAGCTTTAAAACTTGCTAGAGATGTCACCCTAAGCTACTTAACTGTGACCGCTCTGACGGGAGATGAAAAAAGATGAAAGCAGAATGGAGAAACAACAAGAGTCAGAAATATAAGAAAGAAGTGAAATTGATCCTCTTTATTTGACCCTCTGTCATTCAGCCATCTCTCCTAACTTAAACTCATCAGGATGCCCATGACAGATGCGATTTACACTCTCAGATCTCCGTTAATTGACTTACTTAACAATGTTTTATGTATTAAAAAATCAATTAAGCACGAAAGAATGAACATGAGACATCAATCACAGAGGAGTTTCAGACTCGGCGTCAGAAAAAGGTTTTTCAACTATGATCTTGCTCTATTGAAAAAATGATGAAGGTTTGGATCAAATCTTGCAAATGCGATTACGTACGATTCGTGAGACCTGCTAACATTTAGAGTTGGTGGATAGCTTTTAGCACCACCAACACCTCAATAGCTGTAGAACTGGCTGAACTGGAGGCATTTTTATGTTCTTTAGGGTCAAATGGCTGCAGTAGCCATCTTGAACTCCACTGATTCCAAACGTTAAGCACCAACAATTCCGTTCATCCATCCATCCATTGTCGTAACCCGCTTTTCCACGAGGGTTCACAGGAGGACTGGTGCCTATCTCGAGCTGTCATTGGGCAAACAGGCGGGGTACACCCTAGACAGATTGCCAGTCCATCACAGGGCATCAAGAATTCGTTATTCTCAAATAAAATATTTCAGATCATTATTACATTATCTATAACTTGCCAGATCCTTTTCTGTGGTCGTCTCCAAGTTTCGGTCCTCCACTACATCCCTCACCCATGGTGTCCCACAAGGTTCTGTGCTGGGGCCTCTACTCTTCCTCCTTTATCTGCTTCCTCTTCAGCACATCCTGAGCTCTTTTAAATGAGTCTCCTACCACCTTTACGCAGATGACATCCAACTGTACATCTCCTTTAAGTCCCATGAGATGTCTAAGCTGCAGCTGCCCCCCCCTCCCATCATGTCTCCCCCACATGTTTTATGCTTCTGACGCCCATGTCCTGCAGTACATTTTTTATGTAAAAATCTCCTCTCTCCAATTTTTGTTATATTTTTTAATAACTCGAGATTATTATAACATAGTTTTTTTATTTCCCTTTTGTGAAAGTGCTTCATGATTTTTATCTTGAGAGGCGCTTAATAAAAGATTGTTTCTTTTTTGTCATCTAAACAACCATAAATATGTGTAATTAGTGTAAATGTGAGACACTAAAAACTGTTTTTGGCAGCCGCCGATAAAAAAAACCCACGCTAATACAAAATAACCAAGAAGGGTCCTCCATCTTCATTGTGTTCCACCTCTTTATGTTGTGTCCTTGTTGTGCAACAATAGCAGAGATCAAAAGTTGCTAAGGCAACAAACAGCAAGCGAACAATAGAAGCTCTGGTGCTAACGGAGTCAAAAGAAATCAAATCTAATCAAATCAAATCGACTTTATTTATAAGGCGCTTTCACATGCCCAAAGCGGACAAACAAAGCGTTGTACACCAATAAAAACAGCAATGAAACAATCATTTATAACCATTAAAAAAAACAATAAAAATTCCCGAGTACAGTTTAGCAATCCATATCAGTCCTTTTACCAGAATCCAATCCAGAAACATTTGAGGTGGTGCTGCCCACCCAAACCCAACTTCAATGTCCAAACGCCAGTGAGAACAGATGGGTTTTTAGTCGGCTTTTAAAGCTCTCAAGTGACTGGGCCTGCTTCACATCAGCCGGCAGCTCATTCCAGAGTCTTGGTCCCAACACTGAGAAGGCACGGCTCCCACGAACTTCAAGCTGTAACTGGCACAGTTAATAGTCTCTGGTCAGCTGACCTAAGGGAACGCATCGGGACATGCCGGTGGATAATGTCTGACAGGTATTTAGGTGCCCCTGAGTTTAACGCTTTAAACACAAACAGGATTACCTTAAACCTGATGTGATAGGAGACAGGGAGCCAATGCAAGACTTCCAGGACCGGTGTAATATGTTCAGACCTCCTGGTACCTGTTAGCAACCGAGCTGCAGAGTTCTGAACCACCTGCAGGCACTCTATTGGAGCTTGCCTAAGCCCCGCATAAAGCGAATTGCAATAATCCAGCCTGCAGGTAACAAAGGCATGGATCACAGTTTCCAAATGGCTACGTGACAGAAATGGCTTAATCTTCACTATCCGCCGGAGATGAAAATAGCAAGATCTCACGATTCCGTTTACTTGAGAATCATACCTGAGCTCTGGGTCCAGCTTCACCCCTAGGTTAGTGTAGCGTCATGAAAGTCCTGTTTTTGACCTAAAGGTCATGATCTGCTGCATCTGCTCGAGCAGAGACATAACGTCTCTGACAGCCTAATCTACATGAGATAGTGGCCAAGGTCTTTCATGCACTCTGCTCATCTGAACTGCCTCACCTCTGTTACAGCTCAAGACGAAGACGAAGAACTCTTTTGATCAATACATTATCAACAACTTTGTTATTACCAATAAGAATGTGAGCCCAATGTTCAATCAATCTGTGAAATGACAATGTTATTACTTGATATTATAATCCTGTGATCAGTAGTATTTTACAGGTAATTATAATCTTGGACATTTGCACTAGACACTAATGACACGTAATGCTAAAGTCACACGACACATTTCCTTTTGTCTGATCCAATCAGAGCCGTCGTTTCTGGCGCTAGGCGTGGTTTTCTGTGGTGTTTGTATAAAGCCTCTTTTGCATGTCAAATTCTGATTCGCCAGTAAACCAAAATATGACAATTATAAAAACTATCCCACTCCACCTTTTCTTTAATTCAAAGTGTTCTAGAGAAGTCTCGGACTGGCCATCCGGACTTCCTCTTCAGCATAAAGAACCTCGACACGCTGGATAAAATGTGTTGCAAGTGACTTCTGACCGCAACGGTTCCTTCAGAATAAAAGCTGAACCTCACGACCTCTTCAGGGTCTCGCTGACGCCAGTGATAACCTGTCGTGACCTAGAAGCATTCCAAGACTATTTTGGTTGGCACCGCTGCTTTTCTACCGGTTTCGGTACCAAGGAGAGTCCAAGAGGACCTCGACATTCTGGATCTAACGGAGGCTTACCCTGGGGTACGTCGACCGACAGATGGCGTTTCATGTGTGTTGTAAATCTCCTACTAAAGTTTAGAGCGAAACATTCACTCCCACTCAGAACTAACTGCTTCTCCGGATCCGCTGGTTCTGAATAACATACACACACACACACACCATCATCATTCATCACGTCTCACTCCACCTTAGTCCATCAGTGCACAGAGTGTTAAAGTTAGTCTTGTTTAAATTGTGTAGAAATAAATTTCTTAACTATTATAAACCTGACTCTCTCTCTTTCCTTGGAGTTGATACGAAGTGTAGCTTAATCCCTGCAATAAAAAGTTCTTTCTTTCTTTAATTCGGTCTTAATTTTGGTTTATAGCATTGGCATACAGTTTTTCTTTTCAAACAAAACAACAATATTAACAACTTGAATTTAAACCAAAAAAGGAATAGGCAGAAGCAATTATTTTAGCGTACCCTATTTTCCACCTAAGATACATAACCAATATACATTTCTTTTATTTTTCCCAATATAAATAACCAAAATGAAAATTCATTAATGGCTACCCTGTAAATATGTGACACTTTACACCTGCTTTAAACTTTAGTAAAGAAGTACATTTCTTCAAATCATCATCTAACTCATTCCACAATTTCACACCAACAACAACGGAAACACATCTTGATTTCACATTAGTTCTGGCTTTTACACATTCAAACATAAATACACCTCTGAGATTGTAATGATCATCTCTTGGTTTGAAATAAACTTTTATGCAACTTGGGATATTAATAACAACTTTATGAAGAATCTCTAAGATTGTTACTTTAACAATATCACCTAATTTTAGCATTTTAGTTTGACTAAATAGATTATGGGTTGGTTCGAGGTATCCCAATTTATTTACTATTCTAATCGCCTTTTTTTTGTCATTTAAATACAGTCTCAACACACGTTTTACCTGCATTTCCCCAAACCTCTGCACAGTAAGACAAACAAGGCATAACTAAAGAGCAATAAATCAAAAACAAGGCTTTTTTATTTAGTACATCACTAGTTTTATAAAGTATAGCAATAGATTTAGACACTTGCCGTTTGATATATTCAATATGTGGTTTCCAACTGAGTTTACTATCAATAATCACACCTAGGAATTTAGTTTAATGTACTTGTTCAATTGGGACTCCATTTAAATACAGCTTAGCACCGTCATTGTCCCTGTTCCCTGAAAATATCATAAATTTGGTTTTATTTTCATTAAGTGATAGCTTGTTATAATCAAACCTTTTTTTAATTGAACCCAATTCGTTTTCAACCTCTTGTAATAATTTACCCATATCATTCCCCATACAAATGAAATTTGTATCATCTGCAAACATAACATATCTATCCCATGAAAATCTAAGGACTTTTAACTTTTGAAACTATGTGCCGCTTGGATCACATCGCTTTGGCTTACACTGCTCAAAAACATTGTATTATTATTTTTATTTATTTCATGGTTAATGTCAACTTCTGGCAGCTTTTTAGCTAGGTTAGGGCCAACATTCACAAAATTTTTATTAAACTCATTTGCAATGTTCTTTTCATTTTTATTGTGAATATCTATACCTGCTTCTTTTGTATTTCTTATTAATTTATTTAACACATTCCATGTACCCTTAATATTATTTTTGTGTTTTAGGAAAAGCTGATCATAATATTCCTTTTTTTGCTTCCTTATCATTGTAGTTAATTTGTTGTTATATTCCTTATACCCTTTTTCTTTTTCCTTTGTTGGATTTTTTATAAAATCCAGATACAGTGATTTCTTTTTCTGGCAAGCCCTTTCCAATCCCCTAACAATCCAGGGTGGGGACCTTTTTTTTAAGTTTTGCTTATGATATTTTAGAGGACAATGTTTATCATAAGCTCCCAAAATATTTCTAGAAATGCATTATAAGAATTATTGACATCATCAACATAAACATCAGTCCAATCAGAGCAAAACAGTTACTGTTTCAGAGCTTCAATTGCAACAGGAGTTTTTTTTTTTCTAGTTGTGGTATAATTTACATTTTCCAGAGATGTTTCATCACTTCTCATCATTTCCACCACAGTAAACACCGGAAAGTGATCAGTAATATCAGTTAAAAAAAGGCCATTCTTTGTCTTGATTTATGAATATATTGTCAATCAGTGTAATACTATCGGCTGTTATCCTGCTTGGTCTCAATATCAACGGAAAGAAACCTAAACTAAACATTAAATTGATAAATTCAGCTATTTTAGTATTATCATCTGATTTAAACATATCAATATTAAAATCACCACAAATTAAAGTCATTTTGTTCCTACATTGCCCAAATAATGTTTCAATACGTTCATTAAACTGATCTATAGAAGAACCAGGACTACGATACATACAACTTATAATGATGTTTCTGGATTTTTTACACTTAATTTCAATTGTCAGACACTCCATCAAATTCTCAACAATGAAGGTCATATTCGTTAGTATCGTACAATCAACACCAGTCCTAACAAAAAGTGCTACCCCACCCCCTCTTTTGTTTTGTCTGCTCTGAGTAAACAATTCATAGCCATCCAGTTTATTCAATAACTCTTTTCCATCTTTGATCCAGGTTTCTGAAATTGCAACTACTGTAAATTTCTCCTTGAACTCATTTAGGTAATCTTAGATCTTAGATAAATTGTTGTAGACTTCTGCTGTTAAAGTGTATTAATGAAAATCCATACATACTCACTTTGACGTCCTCTACAGTATAATATTCACAGTCCAGGTGGGTGTTGCTGCAACCATTAATGTCTGAGTCAACTCCATTATCTATCAGATTTGATTTATGATCTACATCACTGACAAACCTAAAAAATCTATTGTTTCCCGATTTCTTGTAGTCTGCTTTGTCCATGAACTAAATACCGTCTTCTCCTCATCATTTAAGTTTTTCCAGTTCAGAGAGGCTCCTGATGCTCACCACCGTAGCCTGTTCTGGTGGTCCATTAAGCTTGATCATTACTTTACAGTTCCTTATCCGGGTATCCTGTATTTTCCTCTCCTTCAGAATTCTTGCTTGCCAGGCAATCTCTGCATTCTTCTGTGTCAGGTGCTCGTTTACATACACTCCTGTGCCCTTAAGCTTCTTTACAATCTTTAACAAGTCAACTTTATGTTTGTTGCTCACAAACTGAATTGTTTTTTGCTTTTTTCCTTTTTTTTTGGGAATTGTGTAGCATGCAGCTATAGTGGTGCTGTCAATAGAAAGGCCCTTACTTCCAAAGAACTGAATAACTTGTTTCTCCAGTGACAACAGTTCTTCTGCTGGCGCATCCTCTCCAGCATTTCCTCCAGAAGCTGCCCGTGCATATGTACGATGTGTAGTCTCCAGGCCGGAAATCACCACCTCCTCCATTCTTGCATGTTGCTCCAGCTGCTCCACTCTGTTTTCAAGCTCTTCAGTCTTCTTATCTTTCTCTTTAATCATTTCCCTCAGATTTTGTACTTCAACTATAAGTTTCATCAAATCACTTTGTTGTGTCACCACTTGAGTTAGTTCACCTGACATAAAGTTTAGTGACTTCTTGACTTCATCCAAATCTTTTTTCCATTTTCTTAGCCATTGACAGATTAGCAGGAATGGATTTCCTTACCATCCAGTAGGCCTCAGAAGGCAAAAGGTGCTCCACAGTACAAGTAAAAAAAAATAGTCCCAAAGTCTTCAACATCACTTCAAGATGTATCCAATAAAATTCAACAAGTGGTTCGATGTCCAAAATATTTGGTTATATTTGTTTGGATTGTCAGAAGCTGGTCAGCTGGTCAACACAGCCACCTCTACCAGCAGCCATCTTGGATCCTCTCACTTGAACTTGAAGTTCCGATCTTCTGGTTAAAGATTCAAAGATCCATCAGATTGACATTTCATATTTTTATGGAGTCTCACATTTTATGGGTCATAAGTAAGATGTAAACGACCCATTCTTTACAATAGTGACTACCGCCTTCTGATGCGGTGCCAGTATGGAAAGATCAAGCCCTTGGGCACCTCCTAGGGTCTTTGGTGGAGTAAACAGGATTACTTCTGTCTTATTTTGGTTAAAACACAAGTAGTTTTGAGCTTTCCATAGCTTGATATCCTCCAGGCAGTCCAGCAAAGGTTGAATGGTTCATAAACCACCACGCCTAATGGGAAAAATAACCTGGCAATCATCAGCATATAGATGGAATGAAACGTCATGCTTGCGAAATTGGTCACCAAGGGGTAGGAGATATAGGGAGAAAAACAGAGGGGCTAAAATCGATCCCTGGGGCACTCCCCAAGGCAGCTCAGCCTGGTTGGAGGAACAGTTCCCTATCTTCACACAGAAACTCCTCCCTGTCAAGTAGGATCTTATCCACTTGAGTGCCTGGCCCGTAATACCCACACACTGCTCCAGACGGTTTATTAAGATGATCAATGGTATCAAAGGCTGATGTCAAGTCCAAGAGCACCAGAACCACAGCATCACCAGAATCATTGGCCAGTAAAATGTCATCAAGGACCTTCAGCAATGCAGATTCGGTGCTATGAAAAGGTTTGAACCCAGACTGAAATACTTCTCTAATTCTCCAGTCCTGTAGAAAAGACATCAGTTGGATAAACACAGCCCTCTCTATGATTTTAGAAATGAAAGGGAGTGTAGATACAGGTCTAAAATTGGACAAGACTGTTGGGTCCAATCCTGGTTTCTTTAGCAGAGGTCGTACCAACGCCTGCTTTAGGGAAATGGGGACTTCCTCAGATAGCAAGCTGCTATTCACAATTTGCAGTACATGGTCACCCACAACCGGAAAAACTTCTGTCAGTAGCCTGGCCGGGAGAACATCAGTTACCGCCCCTGTTGGCTTAAGTCTCATGACCAGATCCTCAAGCTCTGCAAAAGTTAACGATTGAAAACCCTCCAGTGCCTTTGGAACACAGAGCTGTGTAGAGGGGTTATGCTTAAGTGGTGGAATCAAGGCCCTTGTCCCCACTACCTTGTCCAATAAGAAATCCAAAAAATTGTTACATGACTCAACTGTGTACTCAATCGCAAGGTGCTCATTCCCATTTAAATTAGAGTCCACTGCCTTAAAAAGTATCTGAGCATTCTGTGAGTTTAAGGAGATTATGTTGGCAAAGTACTTTATCCTTTCATCTTTCATGGCTTTCTGATAGCCAATCCAACGTGCCCTTATTAGGTCAAGTGAGCTCTGGAGCCCATCCTTTTTCCACCTTCGCTCGGCCTTCCTACATATCCTTTTCAGTACTCGAGTACTCTCAGTTAGCCATGGCTCCTTTTTAGACTTAGGTTTCTTTACCCGTACTGGGGCTACCACATCAAGCGCCATGGTGCGTGCTGAATCAACGTGTATGACAAGCTCTTCTGTGGTCCAAGGTCTGTAGGCTTGCTCTACACCCCCCATAGAAAACACTGCAGCAAACTCAACAGCTATAGTCTTTTAACACCCGACAGCGCTTCATCGGAGCGTATTATTTCACATGTTGGTGATTCCAGGCCACATCAAACAATACTGGCCTAAGATCTGAAAATAGACCTCTTGGACCTGCAGGTTGGAGACTCCTACACCCAGTGACAGCACCAAATCTAAAATATGACCACTAACTTGTGTGGGTTGCTCCACTAACTGGACCAAATTAAAAGAGTCAGCAAGATTTAAAAATTCCTTCACCATAGGCTTATCCTGGCAACACATATGTATGTTAAAATCCCCAAGAAGTAACACTTGATCATACTTAGGAATGACCTCGCCAAGCAAGTCAGTGAAATCATCTCTAAAGTCAGTGTTTTGTCTCGGTTGGCGGTACAGGAGAGCAACTAGTAGCTTCTGAGAGCATCCCAGCTCACAGAGGCAGAGTTCAAAGCTGGTGGGCACAAAGGATGGATATACCTGCCTACACATGACTGATGACTTAAGTATCACTGCCAATCCTCCGCCACGCCCCGAGGATCTTGGAACACTGAAGCAGGTAAAATCATCCGGAAGTAGTTCCACAAAAGCAGCAGTTTCATCTTTAGGGACCCATGATTCAGTAACACACAGAAACTCCAGGTCATTTCTTTTGATAAAATCCTTCAAAATAAAAGTCTTATTCATAATAGACCTCGCATTAAAGGAAATCCAAACATTCTTCAACACAGAGAGGAGAGCCGTCTAAATGGTGCTTTTTCATAAACATGTAGTAAAATAAAAGGTATTATGCCCAGTAAATAAAAGATAAAGTGATTTTTTAATATAAAACTATTTATTAACGAGTTTGTAGGTCTAATAAAGCACATTTGCAGGCCTTCTTGATTATTTTTTACTGATTCTCATTTTGGTGCCTTTCTCTTTAAGAATCCTGTCCTGCACTGATAGCGAGGGTAGGATGCACTGCAGACTCATTACTTCCTAAAGGTAAAAAGAAACTACATCAAATAAGACTGGGAGTTGTTTTATACAACTCTTTTCAACTCATCCAAAGTCCTAAACACAAAAACAAACTAGTTCTCTCTGCTTTTGGTATAGTATAACACATTTATAAAAGTTAAGCTGCTTCAAACAATTAAACTTTTTAAATGCTGAACATCTCTCCACATCCTGTCATTTTAAGGTGGAATGATCTGCGGTAGATACACTGGAGGGTTGAGGTAGAGCAGAACATGCCTGCAGAAAGGTAATCAGATTACTTACAATCTGGATGCAGTCAGCTTCCTGGACAGGTCTTATCTTAATGTAGCCTGAGGTTTAAATAACATCTCCAAACAGGCTTGTTTTTGATTTATGAACCATCTTTTTATTGTCATTATAAAATAAAAGTCTTTTTTTTTTTTACCTGAAACAATGTGAAGAAACAACCAAACATTCATCGCTTCATCTTTAGGTTAGGTTGCATGTTTTCTGTCCATTTTCATTCTGTTAACATGAATAAAGTTTCAGTTGACAATTTAAAAATTGTCAATTGTCAAAAATTGTCAGCTCAACATTCAAGAGAATGTTGAGCTGGACATAAGATATCAGCCTCTTCTCTACAGAAGATGCTTTTTCATTATCCAAATGATGAAACCTGCAAAATTTCACTTAATTCATAAAAGAAAAAAAAATCTAAAGCTTCTTTAGATTAAACCTCAAATCCAATCACGCTTCCACTCAGCAATAGTAATATCTACTAGTCTCTGGATCTGCTCGGGATCCTCCGCCGGCACATGACGCCACACTACGGCAACACCACTCAGCCAAAATACAATGCATCTCTTTTTCTATTCTGTTCTTTCACATCAGTTTTGGGAAGAGCTTAGCAGTTTTGTTATTAAAGTCAAGTTTCTTACTGCCTAAATATTTAATTTATACCTGTAACTTGTTAATAAAACTTATTGTCTTTGTTTTTTAAAGAATGGTTAACTACATAAGGCCAACATCAGAGCTGCTCAGGGTCTCCTTTGGCAATACAAACATATTTTTCTCTAAAAAAAAGTATTTTTTTTTACTACAGGACTACAACCGCAAGGACTACAATTGCAAATGTGTCTGGACCAGCCAAAATCTTGAGAGTCAATGTGCAAACATAACTTTTACGAACGTGGTGGGACATCATCCGAAGGCGCAGTACCCCGAGCCGGCTCACGTAAAGCATGTCGTCTAATATGGCGTTCCCCAAAGTCTCCGATTTTTATGGTTATTTGCTACAAAGCTACTGATATGATCATTTTATTGATTGTCAACAACATTTTGATGGATATTTATGTTTATGTATTTAGCAGACGCTTTTGTCCAAAGCGACTTACAAGTGATAATCGGCATGTTGCCCTTGAGTCTAACAACAACAATAACAACAACAACTTGACATCAATCATGGAGAGGAGGGAACAAGGAGTGGACAGTAGAGAGGGGGGACGGGTGCAGGAAGGGTGCTAGTTAAGAAGATGCTCTCTGAAGAGCAGGGTCTTCAGGAGTTTCTTGAAAGTTGAAAAGGAAGCCCCTGTTCTGGTAGTGCTTGGTAGGTCATTCCACATTTGTGGAACGATGCATGAGAAGAGTCTGGATTGTCCTGAGCGTGGTGTAGGCACTGCTAGCCGACGATCCTGTGATGACCAGAGCGGCCGGGCCGAGACGTAAGCCTCTGCAAGAGGATTCAGGTAGATGGGAGCCGTACCATCTCGGACTTTGTATGCTAGTGTTAGCAATTTGAATTTGATGCGTGCTGCTAGCGGTAGCCAGTGGAGCTCAATGAACAGAGGGGTGACGTGTGCTCTTTTTGGCTGATTGAAGACCAGATGTGCCGCTGCGTTCTGGACCATTTGAAGAGGTCTCACAGTACAGCCTGGAAGACCAGTTAGAAGGGCATTGCAGTAATCGAGGCGGGAGATGACAGTAGATTGCACCAGGAGCTGGGTGGCATGTTGTTGATCTTTCGTATTTATACAGCGCAAAGCGGCATGAACGAGCAACAGAGGCAACATGATCTTTAAATGTCAGGTGTTCATCAATCACAACACCCAGATTTCGAACTGCCTTTGAAGGAACCAGAGACAGGAAGTCATTCTGGATTGAGATATTGTGCTGTATGGATGGTTTTGCTGGGATGACAAGTAGTTCTGTTTTAGAGAGGTTGAGTTGGAGATGGTGGGCTTTCATCCATTTTGATATGTCAGAGAGTCAGTTTGATATTCGTGCAGAGACAGTGTGGTCGTCCGGTGGAAATGACAGATAGAGCTGGGTGTCGTCTGCATAGCAGTGGTAGGAGAAGCCATGTGATCGAATGATCTCACCCAGTGAGGTGGTGTATATGGCAAAGAGTTGAGGTCCTAGTACAGGGTTAGGCTACTGTAGGAGCAATAGCTTGGAGCAGCTTAGTCGGAATGGGGTTCAGTGGGCATGTAGTAGGGCGGCTGCACGTGACAAGCTTGGACACACAGTTCTCAGTGAGAGGGGAAAAAGAGGAAAATGAAGCAGTAGGGCCTGAGATGGTTGGACTAGAAGGAGTTTGTGCTAGTGAATGTTCAGGAGTGGCCAGTTGAGTAAACTGCTTGTTTATAGCTGCCACTTTGTCAGTGAAGAATGCAGAGATAACAGGTAAAAATTACACATTGTCACCTTAAAAGCAGGTGAGCACACAGGTAGTCTGATGTAGAAGACTGCTGCAACCATTTAGAGTTTTTGTGTAAGAGTTATAAATAATAATAATAATGATGATAATAATAATAATAATAATAACTTCCACAGTTTGGAGGAACTGACAGGCTAACGGCTAGTCAGATCATAACATTTTTACAACATAATTCTGCTTCATAAAATGTTCACACTTTATACATTTTTCAAATGAAACAAATAATTCCAAATACAAAATGTGAACATTTACCCTTGAACACCGAAACCCTGTTGCGTGTCCACAGATTATGTACATAAAAATAAATAAACAAAAGATAAGTAAGAATAAAACGAAGCAGACAAGCTAATATGGAATATGAAAGGAATGCTATGAAAAGGTTTTCATCTGTCACAATCTGAAATGTGCCACTCTTAACATATTCGAGGACAGGACCCCAGATCTCTGCAGATTTACTGAGTCTCATTTTCTTCCACTTCAGAAATTACAAATCATCTATAAGCTATTGACTAGGGATGTAAGTAAATATCAATATGGCAATATATCGTGATATCTTTTCCAGCGAGATTATATCAATATTCAAAAGCCGTGTATCGGAAATATCGATATCGCTATATATGATGATATTTTTTCCTGGAAAATTACATTGGTATTCAAAAGCTGTGTATCGAATATTTGGAAAAATTTACATACACACTTTTTTAAATTTTCTTTTCTTTTTGTGCAATTCAAACACCGACCACTAGTTGACAGCAGTGTGCAATGGGTTTTGTTTCCGCAATTGAAATGTAAATCCCTGTTATGGTTCAGATACCTCATTTTAAACATTTTCAAGTATTAGTTTGGACTATTAATTGAATTTTTCTACAATAAATTCAGTCTAAAATATCGCTAATATCGTCTGACTGAATGCATTATAATATATCGTCGTGATATATTGTTTCCCCCGTACCGTGACATGTATCGTATCGCCATAATTTTACCAATACACATCCCTACTATTGACTATGAGTGGGCTTCTGTTTAAGTAATATTAGCCTTCTAGTTAAATTGGTTTTACTAAAGTTACCATAACCAAGACAAACAGAGCTTCTCAAGCTCCTCCGAAAACAACACGTCTAAACAAACTCCTCTCCGCTGACTCAGCAACTTAACGCCACTCAAGCTAGCTGTGTTATCTCCTCTGGGCTGTTTCAGCGTGGCCTGGAACATCATCACAGATCTGACTGTTTAACTGGAAGGTGCAGACTTTGGAGACTGCCACACCCGAGCTGTAATCGGGGTTGACTCTGAAAAGCTGCGCCAACTGCAGCAGTGAAGGAGGGGCAGAGCTACTTTCTACTGTGCCTCTGTCCAAGGTCCTGAAGTGAGGGGAGCCGGAGTAGGAGCTGGGGGAGCAGTGCCAATCTCCTGCTCCCTCCCGGGTCGAAGAGGCGGCAACCCACAAGGTTGTGAATGCAATCATATCTCTCTGTGAGGACTAGAGACTAGATAAAAAAACTATAAACTCAAGAGTGCAGTAATACCTTAGAGAAGGTGTCAAAATCCTCGTACCTAAAATTGTTTAAAATAGTTTCAAGCAGGGTAAAACCAGAACATGTGAAAATAATCTGCAGGATCTTGCTGACAACATCCATAAGCTGAAGGTAAGCCTAGCCTTAGTGTGTGTGTGTGTGTGTGTGTGTGTGTGTGTGTGTGTGTGTGTGTGTGTGTGTGTGTGTGTGTGTGTGCGCGTGCGCTCTGTCTTCTCCATCCCCAGTGAGTCGTGGAGGATGGCTGCTTATACTGAGCCAGGATTCTCTGGAGGTTTCTTCCTGTTAAAAGGGAGTTTTCCTCTCCACTGTCGCTGCATGCTTGCTTAGTATGAGGATTGCTGTAAAGTCACTGACACTAGTCAGTGACTTGATGAAATTTGCTGGGTTCCTTATATAGGAAACATTATTTCTGATTGGCTTAATGAACTGACCTGAATTGGAATGTTTATTATGTGAAGTGCCTTGAGACGACTCTTGTCGTGATTTGGCGCTTTATAAATAAAATTGAATTGAACTGAATTGAATTAGGGTAGTACGCATGGAGTAAAAGTCTATTGAGTAAAACTGTGTTTGGCACAAATAGATGATTTATGTGCCCTACGTAGGATTTCATCCCAGATTAAATCTGGAATTATCTCTGATAAGTCTGCCTCCCAATTTATTTTAACAACATCGGAGCAGTCTAGACAAATGTTAAAGGACAAAGGTTAAGAATATGCTAATAAATAGCACCTTTCAAGGAAAGAGTGTGCTCTAAGAACTGGAATGTATTGGAAAGTGCCACAGATGAAGCTCCACACCTGAAGGTGTCTGAATAAATGAACTTAAGATGGTGAAAACTCTTCTACCAGTTGTTGAAAAGATGCAAAAATGTCCCCACATGCTAATCTATTAGAGTTTTCAGTCCTTATTTGTCTCAAGAAGAGGAAGAATAGACATTCAGCGGGCACGCTGCTGGATAGGCCTGAAACAGGGCTGTGGTAGTTCAAGTCTGAAATCCAAAGTAGCGCAGAAATTGACTCCAATCCTATTTTTAGAATAGGCACGGGGTGAAAACGAAAGGGGCAGATGCACAAAAGGCCCTCAGCGTTTAAGGACTTAGCCTCATTCATGCTTCTCCGTCAGCTCCAACAGGGAGAGACACGCACGCTCGAACGGAGACATTTTGCTCTCATACTTCTCTGTCTCCTGAGGAGTGTTGCAAAGCAATTCCCCACCAGGACAGCAGAGGGCGTAGCGCTGTTCTGTGGTATCCTGTCATGTATCGGCCCAAGATAGTGTGTTTATATTGTTTTTTTGTATATAAGAGACTTTTTAACATGGACATATTTATCTCTCATCCTCCTCCACCTCTTCATGCGCTCGCCACCTCCAAACCCACGTTTCCTGTCATTTCCGTCCACAAATACAACGCTTGCTGTGCATCTTTTCACTCCTCCAGTCACGGGGGAATTAAACGTTCATGTCTTTAGAGTTTTTTCGCGAGGTATTCTTCAAGCTTCTCCGTGTCTGCCGCTAGTTATCCTCGGCTCTCTTTATGTTTTTGAGGGCGCAATGGCGGCGGTGTAGACAACAGCGGCGTCCTGACCAATCACAAGCTTGCGTTGTCCGTCTCGACTGACGGATGTTTAGAAAAGAGAGCTCGACTCCATCCGTCCTTGCTAGGGCTCTCCAGCAGGCCCGCAAGTACGTTGCGTGTCTCTGCGCTGACGCAGACACAGAAGCATGAATCAGGCTTTAGCCTCAGTATTTGGCCAAACTGGGACAGACTCGTGATAGAGCCAGTAGCTCCTAATAGCTGACCAGTAATAAAACATCATATCTGGTAATGCCATGCTGCCCACCAGCCTGGATTTCTGTAAGAACCCTCATTTCGATCTGAGAGGTTTCTTATCACAAATAAAGCCAAAAAAAAAAAAAGTCTTATTGAGCGAGGAAGAAAGAGTGATGATAGGACGTCTTTATATCAGCCATGGCAATAGGAAGCAAATGGGTTTCCATTGTCAGAACTTCAGGGTAATGTGGGGGGGGGGAACTGAGTGGAAGATAAGGTGTCTTGGTCCTCTCGACTAAATCAGCCATTCAGGACTTTCAGAGACGTCAGCACATCTGGACTGTTTCCCCGCTGAGTGATGTCACCGATCAGTGCCAAATCGCCTCCACATTAACATTAATAATGATAAATGTTTACAAATGTTTACACTTGTCTTCATGTTTTCATTATTTCATCCGTTCAGAGGATGAGAACAGCTGCGTGATGTAAAATGTGGCGTTCAATGACCAGAAGAAGCTTTGTTTTTTTTTTTTACAACAAAGCCCCTTGACCTTTTCCGGTGTTGGGAGTTTAGTGACGGCTATGTGGAGGAATTCTACTGTGTTTTCCTGTTAACGTACCCTGAAGTTCCGACAGCGGAAATGCACCTGTAGTTTGAAATAGATATGAAAACTGGGAAAAACTTTCCTTTTATAGAACATATTTTGGCAACTACGGACAAATTAATAAGAGACCAACAATCCAAATCTTGTTTAAATTGATAACTCAAGTTTTTTTAAAGGTTCCCCAGAGAATCCTCTGTCTCTTCCCTTTCCAGTGTTAACCACGTGGCGGGGTGAGGTGGTGCTCACACCTCACCCCGCCACGTGGACTTCAAGGGCTAAGCCATCAACCCTGCTCAGTGGTCAGCTTTCCTGGCAGGGTCACCATGAAGACAGTGGGAGGGTTAAAATGGTCCAACACTGTTGAGGTGCGGCGTAAATGTAGAGTAAAATCCCACTGAAACGTCAACAGGGTATAAAAAGATGTGATCCGAGTGAGGTTGTGATGGATGAATTTCTCACACATAAATATTTAAAATTCCCAGAAAACCCTTTGTAATGTTTAAGTTTCCTTCTGCATGTTGAACGGTTTCCATCTGATGGAGGTTCTTCATTCCAGCATGAGTTCAGTCTGGTCTCAGTTCTAGAGCTGCTGCTCATTGTGCAGTCAGCTGATAATCAGGAAGGTTACAATATGCAAGTGTGTGTGTGTGTGTGTGTGTGTGTGTGTGTGTGTGTGTGTGTGTGTGCGCGTGTGTGTGTGTGCTAGTTCGTTGGGAAACAAAGATGACTGTGGAAATGTAGTGAACTGCTGAGTCATACACACACACACACATGCACACTCACACACACACACACACATGTATACACACACATATGTATAAACACATACACACATGTGTACACACACACATACATATGTATAAACACACACACACACACACACACACACATATATATATATATATATACACACACATATGCATAAACACACACACATACACACACATGTATACACACACACACACACACACACACACACACACATATGTATATACACACACACATATGTATAAACACACACACATATGTACACACACACACACACACACACACACACTTGTGTGTTTTACACTCAGCGAGCAGCTCTTTGGGGGGTTTGGAGTTGAAAGGATGTTTTATTTTGGGAACAGCTCCGGGTTAGTCACCCTACACTGGTGACAGACGGAGAAACAGGTTGACGCTTTACCAGCGCTGCGACACACATGCACACGCCACACGCTCACGCTTCTGTTTCCTCCCGATTCCAGGAAACATCTGGCCAGAGGGAGAATGTGGTGTCGAAAGTGTTTTCTCCTGATTCCTTAATCACCAGCGGCTAATCTAGGATCACAGCTCTGTCAGAAAGACTAAGAGGTTGTGTTGTTGCACCACTAACACACACAGAGCACCATGGCGGGAAACTGGGATGACTGGGGAGAAAGCATGTGCAGTGGTGAATTAGGAAGTTGAGGGATTAGGATTAGGTGGTGTATGATGAGAAATTATAATCACAGCACATGTTGTTAATGTTCGTCGTCGTCGTCTTCCTCCGCTTATCCGGGTCCAGGTCGCGGGGGCAGCATCCCAACTAGGGAGCTCCAGACCGTCCTCTCCCCGGCCACCTCCACCAGCTCCTCCGGCAGGACCCCAAGGCGTTCCCGGATCAGACTGGAGATGTAACCTCTCCAACGTGTCCTGGGTCGACCCGGGGGCCTCCTGCCGGCAGGACATGCCCGAAACACCTCCCCAGGGAGGCGTCCAGGAGGCATCCTGACCAGATGCCCAAACCACCTCAACTGACTCCTTTCGATCCGGAGGAGCAGCGGTTCTACTCCGAGTCACTCCCGAATGTCCGAGCTCCTCACCCTATCTCTAAGGCTGAGCCCGGCCACCCTACGGAGGAAACTCATTTCGGCCGCTTGTATCCGCGATCTCGTTCTTTCGGTCATTACCCAAAGCTCATGACCATAGGTGAGGATTGGGACGTAGATCGACCGGTAAATCGAGAGCCTGGCTTTCTGGCTCAGCTCCCTCTTCACCACGACAGATTGGTTCAGCGTCCGCATCACTGCAGATGCTGAACCAATCCGCCTGTCGATCTCCCGATCCCGCCTACCCTCACTCGTGAACAAGACCCCGAGATACTTAAACTCCTCCTCTTGAGGTAGGACCTCTCTCCCGACCCGGAGTTGGCAAGCCACCCTTTTCCGGTCGAGAACCATGGTCTCAGATTTGGAGGTGGTGATCCTCATCCCAGCCGCTTCACACTCACGAACCTACCCAGCAAGAGCTGAAGGTCTCATGCGCATCACCAAGCGGAAAGTAAATGCGTCAAGCATAAACCAAGCATAACAGTATCTTTCTTGCAGATTAAAGCTTGGTTTATGCTTGTCACATTTACTTTCCGCTTGGTGATGCGGCTTGCGGATGGAACGCGCTTCACAACTCGCAGCGTTTATGGTTCATTTGGCTTGTCTCTGCGGTGAGCCAATATTCTCCCAAACTGTAGGGGGCAGCATGGAGCTCTACAGCATGCATCCAACACTACACCATAGTAGAAGTAAAAATGACTGTTGTTTACAACATGGCATTCCAGCATTTTTAACAGCGTCCTCGTCTTTTCCGACAGTGCGAGCTATTTCTCTCCAAGAATCATTAACAGAGATCACGGTGATCTCTGAGAGCTGAATCATACAAATGTCTGTATTTACCAACCTCTGCCATACTAGTTCTTGCCAGTCCGCCATGTTTTCACGCGTCCGACCGTCCGCGCGGTTAGAAAATTTCCTAAAAGCGCGGTGCTGTAAGTTTGGGCCGTGCGGAGGCGCGGTGGAGGGGCGTGGTTGTTAAAATGACGCAATTTTGCCGCGTGGAGCCGTGCGGACCTCGCGGACGTGTCAAGCATAAACCAACCTTAAAGCACCAGTTTAGACTTATGTCTCCAAATGACCCGATACTGAAGAGGTGACCTGTAGATGAAAAAACAGACCATTTCTGGAGGCTACATTTGGCACAGTTTATAACGTCGTACGTATTAGGACATTGTTTTGTTAGCATTCCTTCTTTGAGGAAGACACACGTGGTTTTAAAGACGTTTGTTCATTCCTGCTATTCCTGCTACGGATGACACTCTGAGGAAGTCTGGAGCCTTCAGTCGAAACTGTCAGCAGGTATGAAACAACATCTTTAAATCCACAACACTTGTCTTACTAAAAGAAAACAATGAATATTAGTTTATAACAAAGACAAATAAACTAAATTAAAATGAACGGTTTCTCTTTAGATTTAATGAATTACAATTTATTCAGTTAGGGGCGGTACCAAATGACCCACGGGGGCAGGGTGAGTGCCTATTCCAGAAAAATCCGTAGCCATCGTAGGCCGTAGCTGGACACAGTTAGGTGGCAACACATGTTTCAAATTCATAATGAGCAGCCAGGGAAGAGGACCACACACACACACACACACACACACACACACACACACACACACACACACACACACACACACACACACACACTCTCTCTCTCTCTCTCTCTCTCTAACGTCTGGTTGGTGGCTGAGACTCTGAGCCAGGCTTTAGGCCAGAGGACGGCTAAGAATAACCCGACCCTGCTGAGAGGATCTTTCAGTCTCACGCACAGCACGCTTCACCTTCCCTTTTACCTTGCAATCACACACACACACACACACACACACTTAAACACACACACACACACGTCCTGATTAATGCAGACCCAGAAAGGGGCAAACCGAGCGCTGCAGACAGAAAAGAGACACTCGTAGGCTCCGCTGGGAAACAAGCGCGAGGTAGATAAGGGAAGCACTAATTGGCTGTACACAAGAGATAATTAATTACTTCCTGCAGTACATAATGGGACCACACACACACACAGTAGTGAATAAATACAGATGCACATGTGAGCTGATGCAGGATGACCCTGGGTAAACTGAACAGAACCATGCCCAGCTCTCCAGCACCACACGGGGTGCCCACAGAGTCACCTTTTGTGACATTTAGCTCTTGATCGACGAGAGCTTTGGGTAACAGACGCCACAAAAGCACAAGAAACACTTTCCCTCAGCTTGTGTTAACGTTATAAACACCATCTAGAGTTTCCCATCTTCTCAGCCCATGTAACATGCTTCGACCGACACACACTCATAATTCAGACTCCCTGACATCATCGGGGTCAAAGACTCTCTTCTTTCTCCACGGATGTTATTGAGCTGATTTTCTGGCCTGAGGGGAACTCGTCACGACAAACAGACGATGTGTAAAACTACCTCTGAACACAGATCCTTCAGAAAACAAGGAGTCTGACCTCTGACCTCCACCAGAGGGAAGCCTTCAAGGCTCTGCGCTCCAATACTAAAGCATCCATTCATCCAACGCTTCTTTATGCTTTCATTCCAGCAACCTCACCTTTTATAATCTTTAAAGTAGATCTTCATCAACATCTTCTCCAGGGTACTTAGAGGTCTCCAAGGTTTTTATAAGATGGAAAACGCATTTGAACCAGTTTGTGGCTGTGCAGTAGAAACACAGCTAAAACCACAAGTCCTTCTAGTTCAACAACAAAACTATTTCCACGTCAGAGTCCGACGACGTTAAAGCCGAGAAAGTTACGTTTGAACATCTCAGTGAGGGTTTGATGCCGACGAATAAAGACAAACTCATCTGAGCTCCAATAAAAAACGCTCCAGCGATCCCAAACAGCCAAAGATCTCACTCATTCACCTCCTTTCAGCTCAGCCTGGTCCCAGATACTGACGGACCTGAAGTTTGAGCTTTTATGGACACAAGAGAGTGCCTGCTGCAATTTAAATAAATATATTTCTTCTAATTCAACATCTGAAAAGCATTTTCTATCTTCCTTCATTTAAACAAAGGCCAACGTCAGCTTTGTCTCGAGGTATTTTATAATGAAATTGAGTTTGACATTCCTAGAAACATAATGCATAACATCCAGTATGTTAAAAGGGACATTTTATGTAATTTTTTTCTTAAGGTACATTCATTCTAAGGTCAATACAAAACATGTTTATGAAGTTCTTTGATCAAAATCCCTCTCACATGAAGCCTTTTCAGCAGAGTTGTTCTTGACAATTTTCAGTACTTTCCAGAATGAGCTGCTTTAGGGCTCTGTCACTTTAAGAAAACAAGCTGAAGCTGGCCACGCCCACCCATCCCCACTCAGGCTGCTATAAGCTGAAAAGCTCCCATATCAGAGAGGGGCTTGGAGAACTGCCGCTGCTCCTCCAGCAGCAGTTCTCCTCCAGTTGAGAGGTGATTCGATTCAACATTCCCTATTTGTGATGTCACAAACGGGGACTTTTTGAAACCACTTGTTTTACGAACATAACTCCTAAAACCAAACACTAACAGAAAATGGATGGAGGTTATATTCATGTTTGGAGTGTTTCTAGAGGCAGCAGAGACTCCCAGACACATAAATGGTGTTTTTGACCTCAACTTGTCCAGATTATTTATTTATTAAGCACAAATTGCACAAGATTGTCATGGCACGAGCAAAACTGGAGTGCAAAGCCTTAAAATAGCAGAAACATAATCAAAATCTGTTTCAAACTTCCCGCGAGAGTCTAGAAGGGAAGCAAGAGATGAGGCGGTTTAAAACTTTTGCACAGCTCTGTGCACGTGCTGCTGGACCTCTCAGCTCTTCTCTGTCCTTTCTTGGTTCAGCTTGAGACTCTTTCAGGTTTTAGTGAAGCTCATCCCTCTTTTTATAAATGAGTAAACAGATGATTCACTTCTCTAAAGTCAGAGACGACAAATCCTGAAGAGGTGAGAAGCCAGGGAGAGGAAGAGGAGGGTGACGTGGTGAAGGTGGATGTCAGAGGGGAGAGAAATGCAAATGAGGAGCAACAAAACGACAGGAAGGTGATAAATTATACCTGCCTGGAAGAAAAGCCAAAAAGGAACAAAGACCTTTTAAAAAAGCAATTAGAAAAGAGTTAATGTCTGAAAAAGAGTAAATTAGAGAAAGAAGAGAGGGACCAAAAAGACATTTATGATAACACATGATGGTTTACAAGCAGACTTTAAAAATCAAACCTGAACGTTTTCTTTAAATAAAACACAGTTTTTATGATTTTTTTTCTTTTTTATTTGTTTCTTTTGGGGGGGGGGGGGGGGGGGGGGGGTCTCAATTAACGAGATTGGATATTTTCCAAAGATTTACATTTTTTATTTCACTATAAAATAAGAAACTGGTGAAATAAAAGACAAGAGGATTAAATCTGTACGTTTTACCTCTGTTGTCTGGATGTTCCTTCAAAATAAAAGCGCCTGAAAAGTAATGAATTTATTCAGACAAATCAAAACTAATAAAGCTACTGATGATCACGCTCTAGTGTCCGGAGTCAGAGTGACTTCAGCTTTATAAAGCTTGGTTTATGCTTGACGCGTTTTCTTTCCGCTTGGTGACGCGGCTCGCGGATGGAACGCGCTTCACAACTCGCAGCGTTTATGGTTCATGCGGCTTGTCTCTGCGGTGAGCCAATATTCTCCCAAACTGTAGGGGGCAGCATGGAGCTCTACAGCATGCATCCAACACTACACCATAGTAGAAGTAGAAATTACTGTTTACAACATGGCATTCCAGCATTTTTAACAGCGTCCTCGTCTTTTCCGACAGTGCGAGCTATTTCTCTCCAAGAATTATTAACAACATGTTGATCACTGTGATCTCTGAGAGCTGAATCATACAAATGTCTGTATTTACCAACCTCTGCCATACTACTTCTTGCCAGTCCGCCATGTTTTCCCACGTCCGACCGTCCGCATGGTTAGAAAATTTCCTAGGAGCGCGGTGCGGAAAGTTTAGGCCGTGCGGAGGCGCGGTGGAGGGGCGTGGTTGTTAAAATGACGCAATTTTGCCGCGATGAGCCGTGCGGACCTCGCAGACGCGTCAAGCATAAAACAACCTTCAGAGGGGAGAGAAATGCAAACGAGGAGCAACTAAACAACAGGAAGGTGATAAATTATAACTGCCTGGAAGAAAAGCTAAAAAGGAACGAAGACCTTTTAAAAAAGTGTAGCGAATGAATGCCTCATTTTGTGACCCAAAGGTCACACTTCCCCAGCTAGGTCGAGCTGGGTTGAGCTGTACTTTGTCCCACAGATTAACCATCACAGCTGTTTCACTTCTTCTCTAAACCATCTTTAATCCGACTGCCTTTTATCTGTCTACTGTTCCGTCCCAAGATGAAGGACACTTCAAGATTTAAAATAATCATTTTAATAAACTCTTTGTACTGTTTATTACAAGGATCATAATAAGCATCATAAATAATCATAATGGTTCATCATAAATGTATTTAATGACTGAAATGACTTTTTGGTTAATATTAATTATTGTTTATGATTAGCAATTAGAAAAGAATTAATATCTGAAAAAGAGTAAATTAGAGAAAGGAGAGGGACCAAAAAGGCATTTGTGATAACACATGATGGTTTACAAGCAGATTTTAAAAATCAAACCTGAACATTTTCTTTAACTATAACAGTTTTTATGATTTTTTACATTTTTATTTTTTGGGGGGGGGGGGGGGGGGGTGTCCTCAATTAACGAGACTGCATATTTTTCAAAGATTTAACGTTTCATTAACGTTTACCTTTATTTCGCTATAGAATAAGAAACTGGTGAAATAAATGACAGGAGGATTAAATCTGTATGTCTTTCCTCAGTTGTCTGGATGTTTCCTTCAGAATAAAAGCACCTGAAAAGTAATGAATTTATTGAGACAAATCAAAACTAATAAAGCTACTGATGATCACGCTCTAGTGTCCGGAGTCAGATTGACTTCAGCTTTATAAGAAAACACTTGCAGTCACCTTATAAAAGGATTTTCTATCTCTGGTAGTTTTTGACCTTTACCCTCATCAGCTGATCGTCTGTTGCTTGGTCCAAACCATCCTCCACCCTCCTTAGCTCAGCATCTCTACACTCGTCTCTTCTCTTGTCTGCTGATTGCATTTTTGATTTTAAACTGTAATTGATCAAACTGTGCTGCAGCCATGAAACAATCTAATTAGCATTCCTAATTAGAATTACACTGGCAGCTGTCTCTGTGCATCAATCCCAGCAGTCATTTAAATTTAGTTTAGATTAACACAGTATGTCAACAAGATGCCGGGAAACCACTCATCATCATTAATATTTCTACAGTAATATTTGTTTTTTAATGGAGTAAATTAGGGTTCTTTAGAGCTCATCATCATGATTTTCCTCCCGTCTGAATCAGAGCTAGATATCGCGTTCTTTCTCACGTGGAGGTCAAGCTAGAGTAATCACACACATTTAGAGCCCATTAGCCTTCAAAGATTTATTTAAAAATGACTTACTAGAAAGAAATATTGAGGAGAAAGCCCAATGTCAGACTTCATTTTAGAGCACAATTGAGGTGGTTTTGATGAGGTAACTGTTGGAAATTAGCTGAAGCTGAGATCTTCGTCTCCCCTCCCCCTGCCACACCTGGTGTGGGGTGTGGTGCCTTGGTCTGCCTGGGTCTTGGCTCCCGGGTCAGGGGGTTTAAGATTTTTGGCGTCTGCCTGACCAATCCCGGTGGCTGTCTGGTGGGGTCTGGGTCCCTGGGCTCTGCTGGGTCCCCGGCGAGGGTGGTCGCCCCTGGGTCCCGGGTCGCTGGGTCCCGGGCTCAGCCGGCTGCTGTTTGTGGCCCCCGGGGCGATCCTCTGTGCCTCTCGTGGGGGGCGGGGGCCTTTCTGGTTGCAGTCTCCTTGGGGTTCCTGTGTTCTGGGGCAGCGCCTGGATCTCTGGGACTTGGAGCTCCCCCCATCTCCTACGCATCTTTAGTGGCAGATCTGTGGTCCCTCACACTCTCTATTAGACGCCTTTATAGAGAAACCTTACATAAAACAAGCGCGTGTACACACACAGGTGCTCACATGGTGCTCTCAAAAGTATGGGCTTGGGCACGTTCAACACATGTCTTAAGACTATGGTGGGCACTTAATGCACTGTGATTTATTATCGTGTGATTCTTCAGTTAAACAATGTTGATTATATATTTCTTCATCAAGTTGACGCAGTTATAGCTTGCTCCTGTTGTATTGTTGTTGCGTCCCATTTTTTCTCTTCATTCTCTTTCTGCAGGTCTAGAAGCCGACTCTTGTTCATTATTGTGTATTTTTGTGGACTCCCCACCTTTTGTCTTTTCCTTTCTCTTTCACCTCTGACTCCGTGTCTGGTCGGAATTACAAAGCATTCAACAACAATAACAATAAAGTTTTAAGTATCAGGCGTGACATTAAAAGCAGACACTTTGATGCTCCACCTGAGAGTAAATCTGTAAGGCTTGTTACCAGCATTCAGACATCAATTCTGTTTGCTTCACAGCCAGACAGGACACGGTTATAAATAAATAAATAAATAAAACAAATAAAATAAAAAAGGAAATTAGCTGAAGGAGTGGTTCAGATAAAAAAAAACTGTTCTTGTGTGTGTGTGTGCGTGCGTGTGCGTGCGTGCGTGTGTGTGTGTGTGTGTAACAAAAAGCCAGAAATTTGTAGGAAAAAACATTCACTGTTTTACTTTCAGGGAAGTCTTTTGGAACTATTTTAAACTAAACAGAAAAAAACAACCCTTAATATTTACCTTTGATTCAGCAAAGAGGTTAACACACGCACACACACACACACACACACACACACACACACACACACACACACACACACACACACAGAGTGTTGGCCCCATGAGGCTCACAGGAAACTGCCTCCCAACAGCTTTATATATTGGTCAATTTAACTCTGCTAACTTCAGCACATTAAAAATTCATCCAGCCAAGGACGCAGAGGCAGTTCTGGGAGAGTGTGTGGAGTGTTTAATCCTAACCGCTCTACCCTGAAAACTAGAATTATTACATTGTTCTCTACCTCGTGGAGTCCAATTACTCCACTAAACTCACGATTAGCAAAATGATTAGAGGTCACACACACACACACACACACACACATAAACACACGCACACACACACACACACACACACACACACACACACACCAGGAGTGATGACTCTCTCTAAAAAGCTGAGGAGATCTGAACTCACATGGTCTCGTCGTTCTGAAACTCCAGCTTGCCAGAGGCGGTCTCGTAGTCCTCCCCTCCTTTAGCGGTCCCGTCGACGGTTCGATAATGGATGGACACCATCCCCCGTGCCCCAGATGTCCTGAGCACCTTCACCTCCATCACACCCACGCTTTCACTCACCCTCTGAGAGGAGCTCTCAAACGTAAAGATGCCTGATGGAGAACATGAAGCATTCAGCTCTTTCAACCTTCGGCTGATCTGATCACAGCTTTTAGGCATATTTAGACGATTGTAAAGTGTTTCTGTGTAAAAGTTTTAATAAATCATTCAGATTTATGCAACCAGAAACATATTCATCATTCAGGACTGATAAGCTAATGGCTAGTCCAATCACAAACCAAAAGGTTAGGCGGCCATCCTAAATCTAAAAATATACAGCTTCCTGCGCATCGAGGGGTTGCGTTCAGCATTAATATCTTACTGTTCCTGCCATAATTTTAGGTTTAGGTTAAAAAATATCGTGTGAATAAATCCAGAAAAGTGTAAACTCTGTTTCTCAGAAATGAGGCTGTTGAATAACATCAGTTTAAAACTCTAAAACAATCTATTTAGGGAGCGTTCAAACAAAATGTTAAGTAAATTACTTCTGCTGCCGAGTAAATAAATACATAACCCTTTGGTGCTTAAAGGGTTGAAATATTAAACCCGATGATCACTGATTGTTAGAGCTCACATTACACAGTCTCCCGGGGAGCCCCACGAGAATGCAGCAAGAGCGGTGGTCGAGGGGAGGAAAGGGGGAATCCGACCAATCATCTCCATTATAACTCCATGGAGGGGGGGGGCACTATATCGTCATTTTTCAGGCTACCCTTGGGTGTGTCAGTTGAGGGCTTCCAGGGGAGCCCATCACCCTTTCGTGGCTCCCCCTATCTCCCCCATAATTCTAACTCTGCCAATACTGCATTGTAATGCCAACATCAGCTGATAATAACGATAGGCCCATAATATCAGACATCGCTAGCGATGGGTACCGAATTCGGTACTTTTTAAGGTACCGACCGACTTCCATAGTACCGACCGAGCACCGATTCACTTCATTTGAAACGGTGCCTCGTTTCGGTACCCGTCCTTCATAACGAGAACTTGCCTAGACAGCTGCGCATGCGCAAGAGCGTTATGTCGTCGGTCGCTGCGAGCCCGTTGTAAACAGAGCAGCATGGTAGAAAGAACGCACGCTAAAGCTTGGGTCCACTTCACTAAATGTGATGGGTAAGTGGGTGATGATGAAACCAGCGACAACGGTCTAAGTGAGACATCCTCATCTTAATCTGCTCCGGTAGGTAAATAAAATGTTTAACATAACGTTAGCTTGATATGTTAGCTTCGTTTAGCTAATGGTGCGTTCGCTTTCTCCTCGGAACTCCGAATTTCCGACTGGAAGAACATGAACACGCTCTAAAGTTTGGCTTCACTTTACTAAATGCGACGGGTGATTGGGTGAAGATGAAACCAGCGACAACGATCTAAGTGTGAGGCATCATTGTTTTAATCTGCTCCAGCAGCTAAATAAACTGTTTAAGATAACGTTAGCTTGATATGTTAGCTTCCATTGCCACCATTGTTATCAGCTAATGGTGCGTTCGCTTTCTCCTCGGAAATTCTAACTTCCCAGTAGGAAAAATCAAATGAAAAAGGACGGCAAAAGGAATGAAGATGCACAGTAAATTTAGTTCACAGTAAAGATGTTTGCTTCAGTTTAATTATCAGCTTATAAAACTACAAGGACGATGTTAAAATACAAACAGTTGTATGTTATCTATCGTGATATTTATCAAATATGGTTATATATTGAGAAAAATATATATTTAATTATAAAAGAGAATTAAAATATTAAACACTCAAAAGTATCGAAAATTGGTACCGTTAAGTACCGGTATCGATTCCTAGGTACCGGGAATTAGTACCGAATCTATTCAAATGTCAAAGGTACCCATCCCCAATCCCTAGTTTAAACATGCAGATCAGTTATGTTGACCTGCGGGAATTATAAATACCATCAGTAAGAAGAAGAGTTTATTCTTCTCATAATCACCTCTGACCTTTTCACCCCGTCTCAGTAAAAGAGCGTAGAACTGTCCAGACTCTGCTTACCTGCATGATCATCATCGTAGATGGTCACCGTAGCCATGTGGTTTTCACCCAGCACGGCTTTAGGGGAGTCGCTGGCATCCAGGGGGGTGGTGCTCATCTCAGGATAGTCAACCACGCGGGGATTACTGAGGTGTACGTAGAAGTACTCATCCTCCTCAAAGATGTCATCATCAATCACACCAACCGAGATCTCTGGAAGATAAATGGGAACAGTCGGGATATCTGATGAACTGCAAGCCTTTGCAGCGCTGCGGATGACTTCTGCTACCTGAGCCCGAGTCTCGGTGACAAGGCTTTTGGAAACACCTCATGAACTTTTACTGATTTTACCTTTGAGGGTTTCTCCTGGTTTAAACAGCAGCGTTCCTTCGGCAAACTCGTAATCCGAACCGGCGTTGGCTGTGCCATCCTCTGTGCGATAATCCACCTGGGAGCAGATGGAAGCGCGGAGAGATGAGGGGGTGGGGGGTGCAAGAATAAAGATAAAAGGTATGAGATGTGTGAAAAGGGCAGATTAACAGAAAGAGAGATCCCACCAGAGGACAGAGTGAGAAAACACGAGGAACCACCTCATTAAATCCAGCCCTATGGTCATTCAGTCAGCTAATAAAGACATGGAAGCTACCGGAGAAAAACATCTCTAAACTCGCCCCTTTGTCTCCGTCCCTTCTATGAGGGCTGGTTAATTAACCCCATCCTTCTTGTCCTAAACTGAATTAACCAAAAGTCACAAACAGCCCCAGCATTTCTGATTCTGTTTGCAGGCAAAGCAGAATCATGAAGTCAGTCTCGCTGCCCTGAAAAATCTATCAGCCCTACTCTATTTTTAGCTCTTCATAAAATGTGCATGCGCTAACAGATCCGATGCCTAATTTCAGTGTGAAAACATTCATTCATACGCCTGATATTTTGGGTACGGCCCTCTGGCTGGGCCATATTTCTAATTTTCTAGACATGTAGCGCACTGATTTCATGAATTTTCCATGAAAATGTAAGAAATTCTTCTTCTTTTATTACAAAATTAAAGTTTCTTCTCCCTCCTTTGGAAAAAAGAAGCACTTTAAAGACTGCTGATATGTTTGTTATGATTATTTCTTAAACTCTGGGTTCTGTAGCGTCTGGAGTCACTTTACAGATCTCATTACTGACGTTTAAAGGCTTTTTCACTAATCCATTATGGACGTGCAACAACAGACTCAGTTTGTGTAGGTACAAATGCTGGAGAGGGAGATCTGATGGGAATCAAACATAAGGAGCTCAGTCTTATGTTGGATTTGTTGCAGTACATTTTGTGGAAATGGTCCGCATCCCGAATCGGATTTTGAATGAACATCAGTTTGATCAGGTTCTTTTTAAAACACAGTTAAAGGTTTTGTCTTTACCTTGCTGACGTTTCGTTTGCCGACTGCAAAACTTCCTCAGAGCTGACGCTGATGGTGGCGTCACTTCCTTCTCCGTTTATCCGCGGGCATCAGAGGACGTTGTCGCCCTCTGCTGCCCGCTCTTCCCTCTCCGATGATGCAGTCCCATGCACGATCCAACGTGTAAACTCCATCGTCCCTGTTCATGGTCCCACATCCACGTCTCCTTATCTCGATAGCTTCTTTTATCCATCTTTTGTATTTTTGTTGTTCGGTGTTTATGATCCTTGTGTTGTCCCAGTCCATTACATGGTTTTCTCTTATGCAGTGATCTGTTACGGCTGACTTCTTTATTGTACTTTCTGCTTCTTGTTTTGCTGCTCTTGTGTGTCTTCGACTTGCCTCTTTCTCACACTCTTTTCTATGTTCTATTGTTCGTGTGTTGAGTTGGCGTCTGGTTTTTCCTATGTATGTTTTATTGCAGAGTTTGCATGGGATTTCGTAAATGGCTCCACATTTAAGTCCAGCTGATAGTTTGTCTTTTGGGTGTACTAGTCTGTTTCTAACTGTTGTGTATGGTTTTGTTGGTGTGTTTATGTTGTGTTTTTTCATTGTTGGTCTTATTTTTTCTGTTATGCCTTTGATGTATGGTAAGGTTATCTGTCAGACTGGTCGGCTGGATTCGGGAGTTGAGCTTGTAGAGAGCGTGGTTTCACAGACGCGGAAGTGATAGCGTCGGTGAAACGCCGGCTCACGATTTATCCCCAAGCGTTCGAGCGTCAATGAAGTGACACGGAAATGCTGGGTTTTCCAGAAGTAAGAACACTTACTGTGAGCGGATAGTTCGTAAGATGGATCGGTTGATTGGAAACTCTAATCATGGATCTGAAGAAACGATGACTGAGTGGTGAGCTGGGGAAGCGACTTCCGTATATATTCGCGGTTGGTGACGTAGGTGTGACGTGGAGGGAATCCCCTCGAGGGACATGCTGGGAGATGTGGTCTATGGTGGAGATCGGCTAGCTGGGAGAGGCTGGCTTGGGGACTTGGGTTCTGACATTATCACTGGTTTTGGTTCTTGTCTTTCAGGGTTTCTGGTTCTTTACTTTGGTTGTTCTTTTCTTTCTGTTGTTGTGTGTTGTTTACCTTTGTTTGTTGCCCATGTCAGGTATCCGCAGGTCTTTAAAGCGTGTTGTATGTGTTTGTCGTCTTGTTTACGGTCTATTTCTTCTGTTATCATGTTTTCTCGGTGATATAATGTTCTGATTACTGACATTTTGTGTATGGTGGGGAGTTCTGATGTCCATAATAGCTATTGGTCTGTGTGTGTTGGTTTCCTGTATGTGTTTATGTTTAGGGTCCCGTCGGTCTGCCTGGTTATTTTCATGTCCATAAATGCTATGCTGCCTTCTGCTTCTATCTCATATGTGAACTTTATGCTGCCTGTGTCGTCAATGTTATTCAAGTGTTGTGTTAGTGTTTCTGTTTGACCTTTTGGTATGATTTCCAGTATGTCATCCACGTAGCGTTTCCATAGTTTTATTTTGTAGTTTGGGGGGGCAGTGGCTATGGCTTTTTGTTCTAGGTCTTCCATGAAAACCTCACACAGGGTGGCTGATAATGGGTTACCCATGGCGAAGCCTTCCAGTTGTTTGTATATTGTGTTGTCGTAAATGAAGTAAGTGGAGTTAGCTACCAGTCCTATCAGTTGTGCTATGTCATCTGCTGTGAGGTTTGTTCTTTTGTGTAAAGTCTTGTCCTGTCTGATTCTGTTAACTACTATGTCTATGTTTTTTTTTGGGTTGGTGTTTTTGTGAACAGAGATGTGACGTCATGTGAGATGAGCATGTCGTTGTCTTCTATTGTGATCTCCTTTAGTTCTTTTGCCAGCTATGTGCGGTTTTTACATGGTTGGTCTGTGTTTCCTAATAACGTGCTGATGATTTAGCTGATTTTTTTGCCATGTTGTGTGTTGGTGTACCTACGCTATCAACTACTGGTCTAAGTGGTGTTTTGTTTGTGTATTTTTGGAGTTCCATAGATTCTTGGTGTTATGTTTGCTGTAGGAATCCAGTGTTTGTACATTTTTTCTGTTATTTTGCCATTTTCTTGTAGTGGCTTGAGTAATTTTTTCATATTTTTCTTAATGTTTTCTATTGGGTCTTTTTAAAATTTTCATATGTATTTTTGTCCTCTAGCATCTATTTCTAGCCTAGTGAACTAGACCAAATTCTTGCTTTGCAAAGTTTGGTCTAGGAACGCTCCACTGGAACCTCTGCAGCCCCTAACACCATTCTGGCTGGCCAATCACAACTCTCTAGAGGGGTTTCAAACACATTAAGGGCTGTGATTGGTCCATAATGGTGGGCCAATCATAGTGCTCTATCTGCTTAGTGAACAAATCACAGAGCTTTATCTGCTTTGTGGGCCAATCAGGGCACTCTATATGCCTGGTGGGTGGGATGATGCAACAGAGTGAAACAAGATGGCGACAGCTTGTTTGAAATGGCTTTTACATCAATTTTGGACTATTAGAACTTGGGCTTCATTAGAATCAGGAGCAGATAGATGTATTTAAGAGCTTTTTGTTTTTTAGAAAAAATGTTTTTTCTCCTTCTTCAACTGCGGACCGCCTCATTTACCGATAGCTGTTGTGTCACATGTATGTCACATTCATTGTCCAGTAGCATGTGGAGATCATTTGAAAGACAACGGTAGAACCCGCCCCACAACCGAGAGCCGTCAATGGAGCGTTACCAGACTAAATAATACAATTAGCTTGCCAGGCTAATCTGTTTCATCTGTTGTTCGTATTTTTCTTTGTCCATTACCACTGCGGTACTTCCTTTGTCCGCTGGCAGAATAACTATCTGTTCATTCTTGGATAAAGCTGTCATTGCTGATTGTTCTTCTTTTGTAATATTGCTGTGTTGAATTTTACTGTTGTTTAATATCCCAACTACATTATTTCTGAGTTCTGCTTTCTTTCCCTCATCTGTGATCTGTTGACATGCTAGTCCTGTTGCTACAACTTCATCATATGGTATTTTCTTTGGTGTTACTGCAAAGTTTAAACCTTTTTAATGCTTTCTTCTGCTTATCCTAGTCCATATTGTGAAATGTTACGTACCCATGAGCTTTGTGTGGTGTTATCTTGTTTTTTTTCTCTTTTTCTTGTTGATGAGTTTGTTGGATCGTGCATGGGACTGCATCATCGGAGAGGGGAGAGCAGGCAGTAGAGGGCGACAACGTCCTCTGCTGCCTGAGGAGAAATGGAGTAGGAAGTGACGCCACCATCAGCGTCAGCTCTGATGATGTTTTGCAGTCGGCAAACAAAACTGTCAACAAACTAAAGAGAAACCTTTCCTGTGTTTTAAAAAGAACCAAAAATGGAATTAGAAACTAGACACAGTAAGAATACACCAAAGATGATCAGCATTTGTTCAAAGCTGGCTGGCTGACAAGACCTTAAAAGGTCAAACTATGATGACAGTAAATTACCCGCACTTGTAACGCGCCTTTCAGGGTCAGACGACTCCAAAGTGCTTTACATTAAAGTATATCATTCACCCATTCACACACACATTCACACACTGATGGTGATGAGTGTAGCCACAGCTGCCCTGGGGCACACTGACAGAACTATTAACACCAGTTTTGCCACATGAATTTTGAAATTAATTTTCCCATCACATGAATCAACTGGGAATCTCAAATCCTTCATCTATTATTAAGGGCACATCCCCATGAATGATCAACAGAATAATCGCAAATTATGGAAAAGTTCAACGGAAGGGACAGTAAGGACGGTTTACTAAAGAACTATGTTTGGGGGCTTGTCCGGGATGGACCATAAGTCCATCCAATCTTAGATGTTGTTTAAGCTACTAGCCACTGAACTCAGAACTGACACACAGATACAGAAGAGTGTCATCAGCATAGAGGTGAAATAGAAGTCCACGTTTTGGATCACGCACCTAAAGAAACAACACATTCTCACAGCCGAAGCGGTTAAAACTGACGATGGGTGACAAAGTGTTTGTTTCTAACGCGTTGGAGCTCCCAATGTGTCGGGAGGCGCTGCGCGGTGCCAGAGCGTCGGTTTCCGAAGTCCGTGGGAAAACACGCATTTCACTGACAATTTACCTCTAACCCCTCACCCCCATCCTAAACCCAGTTTCTCATTCTAAACTTCTCGTTAACCATGTTTGAGATGGACGACACAACTAGACAACAAAGTTTTGCATGCGCGAGTGGGTTAAGGTTAGGATGGAGGTGAGGGGAACTTTAAATAGAAAGAGGGTAAAGGTCACAATTCTGTGAAATCTTCGTTTTATTGCTGGCATCGGAAAGTGATGCTGTGGCACAAGCGCGATACCGTGCTGTGCCCCCCGACGCATTGAGGCTCCCAAAGTGACGGAAACAAACGCTTGGTCACCCATCGTCAGTTTTAGCCGCTTCGGGTGTGAGAACGGGTTAAAAGAAAACAAATATTCATTCATCTGCTTAAATGCTTCTTCTTGTAAGGGTCACAGGGAGCTGCTGTCTATCTCAGCAAGTCACCGGGCATCCGTCTTTATCTGTGTCCATCAAAAAGACCTGCATGTTGTCAGACTATACAGAGAAAACCCTTGAGTGCATGGAGAAAATGTTATATCTCTGCACATAAAGGACACAACTGGGATGTGAACTTGTGACCCTCTTGCTGCAAGGCACCAATGCTACCAACTATTCCACCATGCAGCATAAAAAAAGAAAGGAAACTAATAAAGGGCAAACACAATTCAGCCTTGAGCCATCCTCTCAGGGATACAACTGAGAAACATCAACATCTGACATCACACAGTCCAACAGATCCTTCTGCTAGTCAGAAAAGATGAACAGATTATATTAACTGAGGTCAGAGCACATTCCCGCATTGGAAGCCATTAAAAGCTCATTAACCATCACATTAAAAACCTTTCTAGAATCGTTGTTTTGTTACATAACTCCCAATTGAATCTGGAGTTCGGCACAAAATAATGGACAAACTGTAGAGTTTCAGTCATCTCAGCTGTCATTTCCTTTTGACTCAAACCCCTCAGTGCTCTGCTGATTGCCTCCAAATTTCCTACAAGAAGAAATCCACGTTCTCTCAATCCTCTCAAAAGCAAATAAATTCAGAGATTCATCAAAAAGGGTCAGACTGTATGTTACAAAGCATGACTCTATGACTTCTATTTATTTGAAAGGAGGTGGGGAAGTGTGCCTCTGAGTCATAGAAGTGCACAGATCAGTTACCATCCTGCATGTAGACTCAGCAGGAGGTTCACGCCAACGTTAGGGTTAAGATCAATCACCTTTGCACTGAGACAGAACTTCCTTTGAGCTTCAAGCTCAGCGGAAAACTGAAAATCAAGAGAAGTGGCTCCCTCTTTTTGTCTCCCAGCTCGCTTGTATTCATCATCTCTCTTTCTCTCACAAGAGCATCAAGTCAGGAAAGAAAACAATGATTCTCTCAAATCCCCTGGAGAGGAAAATATGTAGCGTGATGAATTGTCCATTCCTGACCTAAAGGCCCTGCTCTATTTGCTATGTCCAAGCAAAACCATAAGTTTCTGACACAAGCCTAATCTACAGGAAATGGGCCAAGGCCACTCATGCTCTGTGCTCTTATCTAAACTGTTGCTTCCTCAGGCAGCACAAGAAAGAAGAAAGAAGACGAAGAACTCTATTAAATAATAATTAAATCACTTTGTTAGTCCAAATAATCATGTAAAGCTCAAGGTTCAATCAATCTGTGAAATGAGAATATTAATTACTTGATATTATAATCCTATGATGGTATTTTAATAAGTAATATAACTTTAAATATTTACACTAGACTGATCACACATAATGCTAAAGTCACATGACACAATTCCTTTTTCTGATCCAATCAGAACCTTCCAGATCTGACGCGGGGCATGGTTTTGTTGGTGCTTGGTAAATCCCCTTTTGTTGTCAAATTCTGATTCGACAGTAAATCAAAACATCCAAATTATAAAACTATGCCCCACGTATTCTTAACTAGAGTTCCAAGCGTTCTAGAGAAGTTATCGGCGCTGCCAATCCGTAACTTTTCTCTTAAAGACGAAAGAACCTAACGACAAGCTGGATTAAATCTGTTGCATGTTCCACCTGCTGCAACAGTTCCTTCAGAATAAAAGCTGAACCATCACGACCCCTTCAGGGTCTCGCTGATGCCAATAAACTGTCGTGACCTGGGAGTAACTCAAGACTGGAAGGGTCGGCAACCGCTGCATATCTACAGGCGTCATTTCCAAGAGGGTCCAAGCTGGACCCCTGACATTCCGGATCTAAACGGGGACTTCCGTTGGGGTACATAGACCGACAGATGGCGTCTCAATGTGCGTGATAATCTCCAAACCAAAGCTTGGAGTGAAACACCCTTTCACTCCCACTCAGAACTAATAGTCTCTCCAGATTTGCTGGTTCTGAACATATTTCACACCTACACCATCCTCAGTCTTACTCCACCTTAGTTCATCATCACATAGTGTTTACAGTTAGTCTTGTTTAACTTGTTTAGAAATAAATCTTCTTGAACTTTAAAACTTGTCTCTCTCTCTTTTGACTCTGGGTTAATACGAAGTGTTATCTAATCCCTGCAATAAAGAGTTCCGATCTTCTGCTTAAAATAATATTCAAAGATCCACCAAATTGATTTCATATTTCCTGTGGAATCTCACATTTATGGGTCATTACTTAAGATGTAACTAACGAATCGTTACACATGTTATGAGAAATAAAAGATCCAAAGAAAAGTGCTTAGAATATGATGGTTTTTCTACTCGTCTGCTGTCATGGCCCCATTGTGTCGCTGAGCTCCTCCCATGTGGGCGACGGTGGCACAGGAGTTAAGTGCTCGCCCCGTAATCGGAAGGTTGCAGGTTCGAGCCCTGCTCAGTCTGTCGCTGTCCTTGTGTCCTTGGGCAAGACACTTAATCCACGTTGCCTGCTGGTGGTGGCCGGAGGGACCGGTGGCGCCAGTGCTCGGCAGCCTCGCCTCTGTCAGTGCGCCCCAGGGCAGCTGTGGCTACATCGTAGCTCGTCACCACCAGTTTGTGAATGTGTGTGTGAATGGGTGAATGACTGATTGTGTTGTAAAGCGCCTTGAGGGATTCCAGGACTCTAGAAGGCGCTATATCAAAATACAGACCATTTACTATAGAAACACATTTTAATCCCAGTCCATCTCATTTGTTCACACCTTGACAGTAAATCTGGGGTCTCCTCCACGCCTGGCTATGGTCAGATTCAAGGAGCCGCAGTTTTCAAAGCACTGGTACAACGGGGGTTCGAACTCTATCCTGATGGTGTTGGGGTCGTCCTCCTGAGCCTGAGTATCATGGCTGGTCACCACCTGGAGAAAAACCCAGGAAAATATAACGCTGACGTGTCGCCTCAGGGCTGTAAATGTCAGTCTGAACGGAGGTAAAAGTTCAGCTCACCTTGCGCGCCTGGTCGGCAGCATGCTTCTTCAGGATGTTGCCGGCTCCGATCATCATCCTGGTTGCCTGGATACGATAGAACGCTCTGCTCTTTTGCTGCTGCATCAGGACCTGATTATGAGGAACATCACTGATTAAACAGGTTTATATGAGAGAAAGGGCTGAAAGGGCTTCTTTAAACTAAAGAGCAGAACACCACATAAAGACTTAGACTTTGTTTCTGGCTCTTGGATCTTCAGATCAATGATGCTTATCAGTCTGTTAGTAATGGTTTCAGAGAAAGTGTAAGGCTGAACAGTAATCTTAATGACCCACCAAATTGAAAATGAACAAACTGGCTGTTGCAGCAGTCGAGATCATTAGATTAAATGTGGCTTGGCTGGGAATGATGTCATTTTTTTAAATGTAAGGGAGGAGACCGTAGCAGCAGAGGCAGCGGAAACGGAGATCTTTGTTTTCCATAAAAATGAGCTTTCGGTGAAAGAATCATGACCATAAAACGTTTGATTCATCAAAGTCTGGTTTAGTTTGCAGGTCAGCATGGATTCTAGCTCAACTCGAAAAGAAAAAGTTATTTTGTGTTTTATGGTTCTGGTGGTAGGAAATGTTTAGTTTTAAATTGTCTTTGTAAGATGAGTTTAGTACCTTAAAACCCTAAATAGACTATTTCTGTCCTTAAAGCTTTCAGTCGGAGCAATAGGACTAGTACCTTCATCAGAAAGCTGCCATGGCCAGTCTGCTGCCCTCTAGGGGAGAATCTACAGGTGGCGAGGGCCAATTGTTTGTCTTAACTTTTTTTAACAAAAATTTAAATAAAAGACAACACATTTCAGATTATTATTATTAATTTTGTTATGATAATAATAATAATAATAATAATAATAATAATAATAATAATTATTATTATTATTATTAATTTTATTATTACTATTATTATTATTATTACTACTACTATTATTATTATTATTGTTGTTGTTTTTAGATTAATTAATGGACAATAAATAGCTAATTAATGATGTAATAGCTACATTTTTGCTTGTGTGTTTCCTATTTAGATAACACTTCTTATGGTTTTTGTAAAGGAAAAAGCAAGAATTTGATATATTTACCTTCCAAACATGACAAAAACAAGCAGAAATGTAGATATTACATCATTAATTAGCTATTTATTGTCCATTAATTAATCTAATAATAATAACAATAACAATTCATGTTCGGAAGGTAAATATATCAAATTCTTGCTTTTTCCTTTACAAAAACCACAAGAAGTGTTACCTAAATAGGAAACACACACATACCTCACACTACCTTAAAACATCATTGATGACAGGTTTTTATCATCTAGTCGACTTTCACCACTCCCTGGACAAATTAAAAGAAACCACAGGGAAATGATGGATTACCGAACGCAACGAGAATGGTCTTAAAGCAGGAAGCTGGTATCTAACTCAGTGAGAGACTGTCTCAGTCCATCACAGGGACACAGAGACACAACCACTCACACGCTCCCTCACACCTAGGGGCATTTTAGAGTCTTCCATCAGCCCGAAAGGCATGTTTTTGGTGTATGGGAGGAAGCTGTAGTGCCATAAGGTCACCCAAGCACTCGTGGGGAGAACGTGCAAACTCCATGGAGAAAGGACAACGAAGCTACCAAATGCAGTCTGATCTAAAACGAGCTTTTTTAGAGCTTAGCCCTAACCTATGGGATCCCTCATCAAACCATACAAAGTTCCATTTGGTGGAACTCTTCCATTTAGGACAAGGAAAGGACTGGGTTTCAAACACAACTTTATTTGTTACTGACGTCCAACAACCCTGGTGTTTTACCTGATAATTCGCCATCTCAATAAGCTGCTCCTTGTCCTTATCTGGATATCTCTGCTTCAGCTCCTTTAGTGTTCTTGCCATATCCCTCCTGGCCTCGTCTTCTTCATCCTTCATTACCCCCTCCCCCATCATCCCCCCGTCTATCCCGCTGTGGCAGTTCAGCGCCATCTGCCCGTCCAGCTCCATCATGTCCATTTTGGTGAAACCGCCCGGACCGAGCGCTCCTCCAATCTCCGCTGCCCCGATCTCTCCGTCGGCACCTCCTTCCGTTTCGATGATGATGCCGTGGCTCTTGTTGGCACGGTAACGCTTCTGGACGTAGTTCCAGAAGAAAAGGCGTCGGTCGGCCACCCAGGCTTGGACCACACAGAAGGGGAAGCAGAGGAATGTGAGCACGGCCTCCCAAACCTACAGGAGGGATAGGACAGAGTTAAAGGTGCTTCCGCCTTGGTTCTGTTCTGAGTCCGAACTCGTCCTCACCTCCACCTCTCCAGGGGAGAAGACACTCAAAATCATGTAGAGCCAGATGTAGGCAAAGACACTCCACGCTGCTGTGACAAAAAACACCCGAAGGTGTTTGATTTTCCTCGTCTCTCCATCGGGAACCACGTAAACGCAGAGGGCGATGATGACGAACATGTTGAAGGCGGCGCTGCCGACGATGGTACTGGGGCCCAGAGAGCCGGCCTGGAAATTGTGACCGCACACCTGCAGAAGGGTCACATCAGTTAACCCCAACCCCACCATCATTCACATGAACTGATTTGGGCTCAGACCACACTTACCTCAATAACGGAGAGCAGGATCTCTGGGGCGCTGGAGCCCAGCGCCATCAGAGTGAGATTAGAGACGGTTTCGTTCCAGATTCGGACCGTGGCCGTGGTGGTCTCACCGTTGGGCTTTCTAATGGTGATCTCCTTCTCCTGGGAAGTTATGACCTGCAGAGGACAGGACCTCATGTCAAACCGGTGTGAGTGAAGGAGCACAAACAAGTGATGACTGATGTACCTCTATGGATGACATGAACCGGTCTGCTATGATGCTCATGCCCAGGAACATGTATACGAGTGCCACAAAGTACACAATAGCCCGCGCCACCTTATCTCCCACTGAGGGGTTCTCAGGGTTCCATACAGGAAGTACGACTCCTGAAATGAAAAAATAAAAGCGTGAACATTATTTATAACATCAAGAGATGACAACATCTAGATTGGGTTGTAACCTTTCTGAGCTCTCTTTTTAAAACCACCCACTAATCTTCTCGCAGTCACTCCATAAGTCAGCCTCTTGTTGCTCGTCAGGCGAGGCAAACCAGATGCGTGGGCGTGCTGCAGTTATTCCGATGGCTTTGTTCATCAGCCTCTAGGGAATCTGATGAGATGCTCCAGGAACTCTCAGTGGAGCCGCTTGTTGCTGAAAGTGCTTTGTAGTGTTTGTTCACTTTGCATCCATCTGATCCGCAACAACACAAATGACTTCTGTAGGCCAGACATCGGGACTTGAACGGAAAATGAGCAGAAAAGCAGCTAAATGTGCACAGAAATCAGAAGGCCCTGCTGTTTCTGATGTGATTAGTCCAACTCAGAAATGAGATTTGGGATCTGAGCAGGATGTCCGTGCCATTTCTGCAGGATTTTCCTGTCCTGCTCATTGATGAAGCTAGCTAGCATCTTAACAGTATTCCATGCATCTGCAACACTTCTCTGTTCACAAATAAAGGCAGTGCAGAACTGCATCTGCTACTGAGGCTGTGAGATGCAAGCAAAAGGAAGAGCTAAGCAGCGGCCATGTTGGATTTGGATGTCAGAGTTGGCAGTGGCGGATTTAGCAATTTGGGGGCCCAAGGCGAACACAGACGTGGGGCCCCCTTACACTAAATTTTCGACAATCTTATATTTAACTGGATTTGTGAAACTGTCCCCTCTTCTGACACGAGTTATTTTCCCTTTTTATTAGACCTCTTCTTTTTTCCTGTCTTTCTCTCCCTTTGAGTGGTTTCAATATTTGCTCTTCTTTCTGCTTCCTGTCAGTGCTCCTGTGCTTTTGTCTTTCTTTTTTTTTTCATTTTCGATTTTGGTCTATGTTTTCCTCGCTTTGAACATTTTCCATTGTCTTTCCTTTTCTGCTTCCTTTTGATGTTTACATAGAAAAACAACGTCACTTTCGGAAGTGAAGATTAACGCTTTTTTAAAGCAAGCTGCTTCTTTCTCTTGTTGGAGCCATTAGGATAACTCCATTTCATGCTTAATGTTTTGACTACCGCTTCGAGTTTGTTACGAAAGCTCCCGCCTCTCTTCTTCTTTTTTTGTGGTCTTGTGGCACTTGGCAAACAAGTATTTGGTGCATTACTGCCACCAACTGGATTGGAGTGGAATGACTGCTAATCACTTCCTGTTTGTGCAATAGGAATAGTCCATTGTGGCATCAACAGAAAGGTGCCAGCAGTCAGGGCTAGGGGGCCCCCCCAACAGAAGGGGGCTCCAGGTGGCTGCCGACCTATGCCTAATGGTAAAACCGACACTGGGAGTTGGTGAGAAACCGAGTTTCAATCAAAGAATGCCTGCTTTGGGAAATTCTAGTGAAAGCTTCAGTTTGCACCGGGGAAACAAATAAAAGGGAATAACTCTTCTGGGAGAAAAACAAATTCAAACGTGAGCCCTTTATATTGGAGTAATACTCAGACTGGGGCTCCTGCAAGCAGGGAGACCATTTCCCTTCAGACTTTTTCATGAGAGAACACCTGCAGCAGGCAGGCCTGTTCTCAGTAACAGAGAGCATCAGCTGCAGGTGTCAGACAGGATCAGCCCCTGGAGGAGGACCCACAGGTAAAAGAGGAGAGGAGATCTCTCCAATGTCAGTGCACTTATTTTAGTCTGAAAACAAGAAAATGTTATATGCAGAATAGCGATGGGTACCGAATTCGGTACTTTTTAAGGTACCGACCAAATTCCATAGTACCGAATGAGCACCGATTCACGTCATTTGAAACGGTGCCTCGTTTCGGTACCCGTCCTTCATAACGAGAACTTGCATAGACAGCTGCGCATGCGCAAGAGCGTTATGTCGGCGGTCGCTGCGAGCCAGTTGTAAACAGAGCAGCATGGTAGAAAGAACGCACGCTAAAGCTTGGGTCCACTTCACTAAATGTGATGGGTAACTGGGTGATGATGAAACCAGCGACAACGATCTAAGTGAGACATCCTCATCTTAATCTGCTCCGGTAGGTAAATAAAATTGTTAAGATAATGTTAGCTTGATATGTTAGCTTCCGTTTCGCTAATGGTGCATTCGCTTTCTCCTCGGAACTCTGAATTTCCGACTAGAAGAACATGAACGCGCTCTAAAGTTTGGCTTCTCTTTACTAAATGCGACAGGTGATTGGGTGAAGATGAAACCAGCGAGAACGATCTAAATGTGAGGCATCATCGTTTTAATCTGCTCCAGCAGCTAAATAAACTGTTTAAGATAACGTTAGCTTGATATGTTAGCTTCCATTGTCACCATTGTTATCAGCTAATGGTGCGTTCGCTTTCTCCTCGGAACTCCGAATTCCCGACTAGAAGAACATGAACGCGCTCTAAAGTTTGGCTACACTTTACTAAATGTGACGGGTGATTGGGTGAAGATGAAACCAGTGACAACGATCTAAGTGTGAGGCATCATCGTTTTAATCTGCTCCAGCAGCTAAATAAACTGTTTAAGATAACGTTAGCTTGATATGTTAGCTTCCATTGCCACCATTGTTATCAGCTAATGGTGCGTTCGCTTTCTCCTCGTAAATTCTAACTTCCCAGTAGGAAAAATCAAATGAAAAAGGACGGCAAAAGGAATGAAGATACACAGTAAATTTAGTTCACAGTAAAGATGTTTGCTTCAGTTTAATTATCAGCTTATAAAACTACAAGGACGATGTTAAAATACAAACAGTTGTATGTTATTTATTGTGATATTTATCAAATATTGTTATAAATTGAGAAAAATATATATTTAATTATAAAAGAGAATTAAAATATTAAACACTCAAAAGTATTGAAAAATGGTACCGTTAAGTACCGGTATCGATTCCTAGGTACCGGCAATTAGTACCGAATCGATTTAAATGTAAAGGTACCCATCCCTAGTGCAGAAACAGCATTACATATCCTTAAAGAGACAGTGTGTCGTTTTTTACCATTCATTTTTGGAAATATCCACCAAAAGGTTGTTTAAAATGAATTAAAGGACACACAGTGGGTGAAAAACATTGGTGGCTTCATAACATAAGCACAAAATCAGGTCTAAAATACAAGGGAGTGGGTTTAAGTCTCTGGGCGAAGCCATGTTAGATGCCATGTTTCCTTCTACGGGAGCCTGTGAGGTTAAAATGCATTTACTGATTCAAAACAAACGGTTACAAAACTTTTGTCATTCTTAAATAATGTTGTTTTACACATTTACTCCTTCACTTGTTGCCAGTGATGATGTTCCGGTTATTTTGATCAAGTTTGCACTCCGCGAGGATTTTTGGCCCTGATGGGCGTTGGTAAGGTCTTACTCCAACACAAAATACCGCCTGTTTGCAATGATTTTGGCGTCTACTGCCCACTATCGCCAGGAAAAACACACTGTCACTTTAAATATGATCAAATGTACTTGTTTTGAGTAAAAGAAATCTGCCACAGAGGTGAGAAAAAGGTGCTTGGAAATCTGAAAACTAGTAAAATTATCCACCTTAATTAGCAAGTTCTAAGAATTTTAACCAAGGAACTTTTTTTACGTCCGTCAGATTTTTTTTTTTTACCGTTAAATTGGATCATATTTAGGAATATTTACTTTATCTGAAGTAGTGCTGTTTTTCATTTTAGACTAAAAATATATTCAGTATCTCAAAATTGAGGATTTTTTACTTTCTGGAAATTCAGTTTTAGCAGGAACCTGGAAGCTGATCTCTGATTAACCAGAGAGAGAGTCTCTTCTGGGCATTGAGATTGTCCTGAGAGCCTGAGCAGGTGTTATGGGACGAAGTCTCTTAGAATAAACTGATGTATTCTAACTGAAAGACACTGCAGGTTAAAGAGGTTCTCTAGCTCCTTATTCCATATTCTTCCGGCTCTTGGAGGGAGCAGACGCTTTTCTTCTCCTCTCCTCCATATCTTATCCTCAAGGCCGTTGTCTGTCTGTGTGTGCTGGGTGCACGGCTGCTGCTGCATTTTTCTGGAAACTGAAATTCACTAAAATGGATCTCGTCAGTTGGTCTCTCAATGCGATTGATAACATTTTTTCAACGATGAGAACGGAAGAAGGGGCTCCCGGATGCCCCTCCGGTACAGACCAGCTGTCTGTGGAGGACTCTGAAGACGTGTGGATATTCGTGGTGTTGGTGTCGGGTTTCCTGCTCATTGGCCTTGGAGGCTACCTGGCTTACCGGAAAATCAACGAGCTGTCGAGGAATATTGGCCGGATCCCGAAGCTCAGAGATGGTTTGCACCGCGCTGTGAATTCACAGACTCACATAATTGTCGAGATGAATCATAAGCTTGGGACTTTGGCGGAGATTCATTCATTGGCACAAAAGATGGATACCATCAAGGAGAGAGTGGGCAAATCAGCACAGACTGGGATAGATTTATGTCCATTATTGGGATTTTGAGAGGTTGAGGACCAACAAACTGTAATACAGAGAGGAAATTATCTCTGCCTGGCCCCAAAACAATTTCTAATTGGAATCTGGCGTCCTTGAGCCTGCAAGGCTCCAACGAAAACTCCCCCCTCAGAAGATATGTGGAATGTGCCGTCGCTATGGCAACTCAACTCTGTCTCCTATCCCAGCCTGGGCGGGACAGCGGGAAGGCCGCTGAAACGGTCCAGGGTCACTGCAACCCTCCAACCCTCAATGCTCCTTCCCCCCTATCCACACTGAGGTGACATGTGCTGCTTCATCGTGGCTTCAGGAACTGGAGTAGGGATAGTTCCAACCCACCACCCCACCTAGGGGACACTTATGTTGTGTTGTCTGAAGTCTGTTGCATATCTGTCTGAGGTTTCTTTTTGCAGAGCAAAGCTGCCCTCCCAGTGGAGGGTAACTCTGAAGTGCCTCTTTTTTTCAGGTAACCCTCTGATCTCTATTAAGGTAGCGCGACTCAGGGTTGCGAATGACCACAGTCACCAATTCTTGTCATGTGTCTTGCCCATGTACAGTGGGGCAAAAAAGTATTTAGTCAGCCACCGATTGTGCAAGTTCTCCCACTTAAAATGATGACAGAGGTCAGTAATTTACATCATAGGTACATTTGAACTGTGAGAGACAGAATGTGAAAAAAAATCCATGAATTCACATGGCAGGATTTTTAAAGAATTTATTTGTAAATCAGGGTGGAAAATAAGGAAAATCTCTGTCTCTCACAGACCTGTAACATTTTCTTTAAGAAGCTTTTCTGTCCTCCACTCGTTACCTGTTTTAATGGCACCTGTTTGAACTCATTATCTGTATAAAAGACACCTGTCCACAGCCTCAAACAGTCAGACTCCAAACTCCACTATGGCTAAGACCAAAGAGCTTTCGAAGGACACCAGGAAAAGAATTGTAGACCTGCACCAGACTGGGAAGAGTGAATCTACAATAGGCAAGCAGCTTGGTGTGAAAAAAATCAACTGTGGGAGCAATTATCAGAAAATGGAAGACATACAAGACCACTGATAATCTCCCTCGATCTGGGGCTCCACGCAATATCTCATCCCATGGGGTCAAAATGATCATGAGAACGGTGAGCAAGAATCCCAGAACCACACGGGGGGGACCTGGTGAATGACCTGCAGAGAGCTGGGACCACAGTAACAAAGGTCACCATCAGTAGCACACTACAACGGCAGGGAATCAAATCCTGCAGTGCCAGACGTGTTCCCCTGCTGAAGCCAGTGCATGTCCAGGTCCGTCTGAAGTTTGCCGGAGAGCACATGGATGATACAGCAGAGGATTGGGAGAATGTCATGTGGTCAGATGAAACCAAAGTAGAACTCTCTGGTATAAACTCAACCCGTCGTGTTTGGAGGAAGAAGAATACGGAGTTGCATCCCAAGAACACCATACCTACTGTGAAGCATGGGGGTGGGAACATCATGCTTTGGGGCTGTTTTTCTGCTAAGGGGACAGGACGACTGATCCGTGTTAAGGACAGAATGAATGGGGCCATGTATCGTGAGATTCTGAGCCAAAACCTCCTTCCATCAGTGAGAGCTTTTAAGATGAAACATGACTGGGTCTTCCAACACGACAATGATCCCAAACACACCACCCGGGCAACAAAGGAGTGGCTCCGTAAGAAGCATTTGAAAGTCCTGGAGTGGCCTAGCCAGTCTCCAGACCTCAACCCCATAGAAAATCTGTGGACGGAGTTGAAAGTCCGTGTTGCTCGGCGACAGCCCCAAAACATCACTGCTCTCGAGAAGATCTGCATGGAGGAATGGGCCAAAATACCAGCTACTGTGTGTGCAAACCTGGTAAAGACCTATAGTAATCGTTTGACCTCTGTTATTGCCAACAAAGGTTATATTACAAAGTAATGAGTTGAATTTTTGTTATTGACCAAATACTTATTTTCCACCCTGATTTACAAATAAATTCTTTAAAACTCCTCCCATGTGAATTCATGTATTTTTTTTCACATTCTGTCTCTCACAGTTGAAGTGTACCTATGATGAAAATTACTGACCTCTGTCATCATTTTTAGTGGGAGAAGTTGCACAATCGGTGGCTGACTAAATACTTTTTGCCCCACTGTATGTCTGATCTCTGAATTGTGTGTACTGGAACCCTAATTTCACTCTGGGATTAATATTGTGTCTTTGATTGTTTGATTGATTGATTCAGCCTGTAGATTTTTCTCTCATACAACTGACAATTCACAACCTTCAAGTTCAAACAATAAAACAACAGTTGCAAAGCTAATTTAACTGAAATTTGGACTTTAATCACATAAAAATGGCATTACTATTCAACAGCAACATTAACTGGATCCACAATTTGTGCAGGAAAGCCAAGAGTGACACTAAATGTGTGACTTGATCGTCCAACCCACCGTCTTGACAAGGATCTCCGCTTGCTGAACAGTTCTCTGAAGAACTCGCCTGGGCTGACGGAGAACAGGACAACAGAAGGAGGAAGGAGAGGAGGATGAAGAGGGGGGAAGAGGAGGAGAACGATGAAGGCTCAGGCATGAGTGATGAAGCCATTTCAAATGATGCAGCTTGGCCTTTGATGAGTTCTACTGGATCGGCTCAGTCGGCTGAACCTGCAGGTGGACACAGAGAGGAGAGGTTCAGGAACATTGATGCTTTTGTCACGCTCTTACTAGAAAAAACCCCAGTTAATAAAAGCAACTCTCCTGGAAAGAATGAAGGAGGAATGGGATTTGAGACACACTCAAGGACACGAGGTTAAAATAAAGCAATGAAGTCAATAAAGCGGGTCATAGCATGGAAGAAACCAAGAGAACGATTCTTTAGAGTTGCAGTAAATGATGTCAGACCTGCACTGAACTACTGTGACAAAGTCACAAATTACAGCCTAATGCTGGAGGTCGTCTGGAGCAACCATCACCCCGGGCTTTCACTGTAATTAATAGAGACATTTTTATTAAACTGGGTGAAAAGACCATCAGAAATAACATAAATAAACCAGTATTTTCTTTTTATTTAGATTCATAGGAGCTGGACCTTCTTATTACAGCCTCAGTCTTCTGCTGGGGGACTTCGATGCTCACGTGGGCAACGACAGTGAGAGGTGTGGTGGAGGAACGGCCCCCCTGATCTGAATCTGAGCGGCGTTTTGTTACTGGACTCATAATGAACACCATGTTCACATATAAAGGTGTCCAAATGTGCTCTTGGCACCAGGATTGCTCAGGCCGCAGCCTGATGGACGACTTTTTTGTCGTCTCGTCTCATCTGCGGCTGCATGTCTTGGACACTTGGGTGAAGAGAAGGGCGGAGCTGTCAGCTGACCACTACGTGGTGGTGAGATGGCTTCGATGGTGGGGAGGAAGCCGGTCAGACCTGGCAGGCCCTAACAAATTGTGAGGGTCTGTTGGGAACGTCTGGTGGAGTCTCCTGTTAGAGGGAAGCATTGAGTCCGAGTGGGCCAACCAGAGCTGCAGCCACAGGGTTGTCGGTGCCTGTCATGGTGGCAACCCACGAACCCGCTGGTGGACACTAACAGTTAGGGATGCTTTTAAGCTGAAGAAAGAGTCCTATGGGGCTCCAGAGTCAGACGATGGGTACCTGCAGGTCAAGTGGATTGCGGCATGCCAAGGCAAAAACCCAGGCGTGGGAGGAGTTCGAGGAGATTCTGGTCAACCATCCGGCATCTCAGGAGGGGAAATCAGTGCTCCAGTCAGGACGGTGTGCTGCTGACCTCTACTTAGGACGTTGTGGATCAGTGGGCAGAGTACTTTGAAGACCTCCTCAATCTCACTGGCACGTCTTTCTGTGGGATTGGGTTCTCCAATCTCTAGTGCTGAGGTCACTGAAGGGGTCAAAAAGCTCCCTGGTGGCAGAGCCCAGGGGTGGATGAGATCCGCCCAGAGTGTCTTAAGGCTCTGGATGTTGTAGGGCTGTGTTGGCTGACTGCCATATCGCATGGACATCCGGGGCAGTGGCCAGTTTCACTGAAATGGCAGACCGGGGTGGTGGTTCTCCTATTTAAAAAGGGGGACCGCAGGGTGTGTTCCAACTACAGGGGGATCACACTCCTGAGCCTCCCCGGTAAGGTCTATTAAGAGGTTCTGGAGAGGAGGTTCCGATAGATTGCTGAACCTCAAATTCAGGAGGAACAATGTGGTTTTTGTCCTGGTCATGGAACGCTGGACCAGCTCTATACCTGAGATCTGACAGAGATCCTCATCTGTGCCCCAGACAAGCTGGTTCCCAAAGTCAGAGACTTTCTTGGTCAGCTTGCTTCTCACACCAAACCTTCTGTCAGGAATCTTGGCGTGACCTTTGACCCAGCTCTCACCCTGGATTCTCATGTCAGTTCTCTTGTTCGCTCTTCCTTCTTCCATCTCAGGAACGTTGCTAAGCTGAGTCCCATTCTGTCTCGCTCTGAACTTGAGACAGTTCTCCACACCTTCATCTCCTCACGCTTAGACTACTGTAACTCTCTTTTCACGTGTCTGAGCAAAACCTCCCTGAACCGTCTACAGGTGGTTCAGAATGCCTGTGCTCGGCTTCTGACCAAGTCCTCCAAACACACCCACATCACCCCGCTTCTCCTCCAGCTTCACTGGCTGCCAGTCAACTTCAGGGTTCATTTCAAGATCCTGGTTCTGGTCTATAGGGCCTTACATGGACAAGCACCATCTTACATTGGTGATCTTCTTAGTCCCTACACCCCCAGCAGGTCCCTGAGGTCCAGTGATCAAAGCAGGATATGGAGTCTTGGAGTTGTTAGTAGTTTTGATATTCAGACATCTTGCCTCTGATAGGCTAACAGCAACATGACTCTACCACTGACTTGCAACATTGATGGTGTATCTCCACAAATAACACAAGTCTGGAGGAGTTCTACAATGTGGTGGAGATGCTAACGCTAATGGTTAGCTTTTACTAGCCAAGACGTTCTCTGCGGTTTCCTGGACGCTAAACCAACAACAGCCTTCCCCGTCGTGAGTCAAAATGGGTGAGTCCATGAATGTTACTTTACCGTGTGTTCGGCTTTTCTAATCCAAGCACACCCCTGTCTGTTTCCTATCAGAAGCTAATGCAGGAAGCAGGCGTAGGAGACTATCTCCACATTGAGCCTGCATGAAAAACTCAGAGACTGATCGTTTTTCAAACAGAACATTGGACCAAGAATGACTTTTCATTCACTTCCTGTCTTTCTTCCTGATCTCAACAGTAGACCGTGAGCTGAGACAAGAGGGAGGCTATCGAGGGTGGTCCAAACAGACATGTCAAGAATAAAAGGAGAAAGTTGTCTTTTAGCAAATGAAGCAGAACCTGATAAATGCATCATCCTTCAGCCAGGAAACCATCTTGTCATTGGGTTATATGTTTAGTACTTTTCCTGAGTAGTAGCGTATCATCAGCTACCAGTGTGAGGTTGTGTGTTTGCGGTATGTTGTTGTTTATGGTCGACCCCTTCACTCAGATATATAGAAAACTTGTTTTTGTCTGGATAAAAAGAACCACCGCCTGAGAAAGTAAACAGAACTCTCTCAGATGTGTTTTGGTGGGACTGAGCACATTTTTAAAGGGGAGGTCAAAGCTAACCCACATCTTAACAGTGAGAGCACAGAGAGAAAGTTTCAAAGGAGTTTTCAAATTGATCTTTCAATATTTCAACCTTTCCCCGGTGGAGATAACAGCCTTGGATGTCTCACGTGTGGGTTTTCACACTTGGGTGACTGATGTGTTCTGTGTGCAGGCAGCTGTGAACACTTTAGAGGCTTTGGAGAAGAACTAACGCAACAACGTTAGCACGTAATAAACATCAAACTCACCACGCAACCATGAAATACACTTTTCCAAAGGTTTCGTCTGTTTTTGTGGTGCTGAAATAGCTGATTTTGTTTTGTCACACACACACACACACAAGTCCCTTAGTCATCTGTCATGACATTAGCATCGAGCTGCTGACCCATGTCCTCGTCTGCTTTCCAAGGGTCTCATTGCTCAGACAACCTGTCACTTCAGCATTGGAGTCAGTTCTCTCCTCACTCATCACTCCTCTTCATCACCCCCACCCCCCACCCCCCCACCCTACCCCCACCACACCACCCCAAAGCTCATCTGTTTCCTCCTCCTCAGTCCTTCCAGTTTCTCCATTTACATGCTCCTATGCCTTACAAGCACACTCCAAACCCACCCTCTCAGGCCAAATCAATAATTTTTAAACAGCATTCATTTATGAGAAACAATGTGTATTTAATAGTAAACAAGTTAAAGGGGCATTATGGAAGTTTGACAGCCAAAACATGTATAGAAATAATAAATGTCTTCTTCATACGTTCTCCTGCAATGCCCTGGTCCTGTAGAATGAGCCCTGGCATTTTTACTGTGATTGCCTGTTTTTCTGTAAAATCACAGAAAAAGAGAGATGCTCGGGTCGAGCAGGCTGCTTCATGCGCGTTCACGCTCAGGCATCGCCCTCCGAACCGTTCTTTGAATGTTGTTTCAGCTGTCATCAAGGATATAAATGTTACAGATACAGAAGATGTCACTGGAGCTATAGCTCACCTAGTAACACCTGGGGCTGTTGTGTAGGAGACCTGGGTTCGATTCTGGATGTGAATATAGTTGTTTTAGAGTTTCTATTTTACATTAATGGTATATTTTTTTACAGTAAGATGCCCAAATTTTTATTTGAGACTCGCCGAACGGCATTGAATTCACAGATAAAAAGGTGTGGGTTCAACTTTCATTTTGGAACAATTTTTCAAGCAAGGGAAGGGAATGATCTGAGCATGCAGGAGGACTGACCCATCATAAACCTTTGTCGGCTGTGCTGAAGAGAAAGGTACAGAACCACATTATTTAATTAATTAGCTGTGCGTTCTCCTGTCCTCTGTCCTCCAGGCCACACACACACACACACACACACACACAAGGGACTGTCTCAGTTGTTATTTTCGTTAAGGAGTGTGCACGTACAGCATGCGCGCCTCGTGCATGAGCCTACTATTGAAGCTGCCGTTACAGTTTTGGCCTGAGGGGGCGATCACAAGCATAAAAATCCAAAACTCCGTAAAGTCCCTTTAAATGAATAAATAAAGAAAAGAAATAAAAGAAAGATGATATCCAACCAAAAAGAGTGGTTAAGACAGAATAAACAGATTATTGTACTGTAAAGCTCCATCTGATTGTCCGTCTCATCCTTCAGAGCTTATGCTATCTCTTCTTTGAGCTGAGGCTTTAGTTTTGGCGGCTCACTTAAGTAGAGCGTTTTAACCATTTACAAGCATGCATGAAAGAAAGATGCCTCGTTATAAATGTAAGTGAAAAGTTAAGCAGATTAGAGGTTGTTCTGATGTCGTACCGGAAGCCAATTAGAGAAAACTCTTATTTTTGTGGAGATGTTTGAGGACTGAAAGCTCAAGCCAATGAGGAAGTTGTAAAAACTGCAGTTCTGTGTATCTTGGAAGTTAATCAGAGTCAAAAGCCACACTGAAGTCTTAGATATGAAATAAAGGTGGAACAGGAGGCGCCACTTCCTTCTGGTGTTGAAAAATGAAGCTACAACATACAGTTTAAAGGAGCAGCCATGATTTATTTCAGGAGCCACTCGTGATGTGGGACTGAAGGTTCAGCAAACTCATCATGTTGTTTAAGAGCTACAGATTTACAAATGCAGATGTTAGATGATAGACGGAACTTAAAAATTGTACTGTAGCCAGCCACTAGGGGGCACCTGGTACATTTTAGTTTCAATGATAAGTTCAATATGTCGGTAAAGACGTAAGAAAATATTAATACACTGAAATATTGAGATACTTCGTGTTATGAAACGGAATCAACGTTTTAAAACAGTGTACTGTGATAAGTATCATATTATCTCCCCTGTATTGCGATAAGTATCGTGTCATCTCCCCGTATTGTGATAAGTATCATATTGTCTCCCCTGTATTGTGATAAGTATTGTGTCATCTCCCCTGTATTGTGATAAGTATCGTATCGTCTCCCCTGTATTGTGATAAGTATTGTCATCTCCCCTGTATTGTGATAAGTATCGTATCGTCTCCCCTGTATTGTGATAAGTATTGTGTCATCTCCCCTGTATTGTGATAAGTATCGTATCGTCTCCCCTGTATTGTGATAAGTATTGTGTCATCTCCCCTGTATTGTGATAAGTATGGTATCGTCACCCCTGTATTGTGGTAAGTATTGTGTCATCTCCCCTGTATTGTGATAAGTATCGTATCGTCTCCCTTGTATTGTGATAAGTATCGTATCGTCTCCCCTGTATTGTGATAAGTATTGTGTCATCTCCCCTGTATTGTGATAAGTATCGTATCGTCTCCCCTGTATTGTGATAAGTATCATGTCATCTCCCCTGTATTGTGATAAGTATTGCGTCGTCTCCCCTGTATTGTGATAAGTATTGTATCGTCTCCCTTGTATTGTGATAAGTATTGTGTCATCTCCCCTGTATTGTGATAAGTATCGTATCGTCTCCCTTGTATTGTGATAAGTATCATGTCTAGAGCTGAAACGATTCCTCGAGTACCTCGAATAATTCGAGTACAAAAAATCCTCGAGTCACATTCTCTGCCTCGAGGATTCGTTTAATTCATATTTAATTAATTCATGGCTTTGCAATCGCCCGGGGTCATGTTTCACCCGGACCGAAATAAGTGACGCACATGCCCACTGGACTGAATGCACACGCGAGTAGCGAATATAACTTAACTTTCTCTTAAGCCATGGCGGATAACTTGAACCCCGGTGGAGTGCGAAAAAGACAGAAAATGTCAAAGTTGTGGAACCATTTTTCACGTCGTAAGGTGGAAAACGTAGTCCAGTATAATTATAAATACTGTAAAATGGATTTAGCCTAGCACAACACCACATCCTCCGTGCTGCAGCACCTGTAAATGTCACTTCTGCAAGCGGACTCGGAGCCTCTACAAGATAATGCTTTTTAGTCTGTTTTTCTATATATTCTGCGGACTCTGCGACTTTTTCGTTTGTAGCACTCAGTTTCAGCTCACACCGTACATCTGGTAGCAACACATCGGACTTAAAATGTGCTAAAAATAGCAGTTTTTACACAACACGTCGGACTTTTTATTGTGTTATTGATGTCTGTTGTCCCTCGGGGTTTCTGCAGGAGGACACGGGTATTTATGAGTGGCGGAGGAAAACGAAAGAAAGTAAATAAATGTTTTGTGATCAGTATAATTTGACAAAACCACAGCAAACATGCTTTTGGCAATCCTTGTTAGTGTGAGAAAAAAAGTGTGGAAATTAAAACGGACGTCCGTTAATAGGGAAACAGCCGGCGAGCTGTTTGCGCCGTGAGCGGTTCTGGTTCTGTTTGGGCCACAGCCGCTCGCAGCGTTATCCTCCTAGTTTTTGTCTGACTTGCAGGCTAGCAGATTCTCGCACGAGGGGAAAATTGGCTCAGGTTTACTTATTTTTTGCACAGGCATTTGTTTACTGTGAAGTAAAGTTGAAGTGCTGAAGTTATGCAAACTAATTTTGAATAAAACTTGAATAACTGGCAATTGCTTGCTCATTTTAAGAGGTCTTTCATAATTATAACATGCTATTTGATATCAAATCACTTTTATTGTCACGTCACATGTGCAGGTACAATGGTACAGTACATGCGAGTGAAATTCTTGTGTGCGAGCTTCACAGCAATAGAGTTGTGCAAAAATACAGTAATGTAAAAACAAGTAAAATATAAAAATGGCTAATCTAAGTATACAAATGAATAAAGTAAACAATAAGATAAGAGATATAAAATGTACAGAGGTTGGTATGTGCAAAACAGTGGCATTAATGTACAGTATGGAGCGTGTAATGTTGGAACTTGGTGGAGCTCGCGACGAGGCAGCCATACTCGGCGCCATCTTGGCTCATCAATATATGATATAAAGGTTTACAAACACAAAAGGGTAATTTATTAGAGTACTCGATTAATCGAAAAAAAGATTCGATAGAGTACTCGATTACAAAAATATTCGATAGCTGCAGCCCTAATCATGTCATCTCCCCTGTATTGTGATAAGTATTGCATCGTCTCCCCTGTATTGTGATAAGTAAAGTATCATCTCCCCTGTATTGTGATAAGTATGGTATCGTCACCCCTGTATTGTGATAAGTATTGTGTCATCTCCCCTGTATTGTGATAAGTATTGCATCGTCTCCCCTGTATTGTGATAAGTATAGTATCATCTCCCCTGTATTGTGATAAGTACGGTATTGTCTCCCTTGTATTGTGATAAGTATCATGTCATCTCCCCTGTATTGTGATAAGTATTGCATCGTCTCCCCTGTATTGTGATAAGTATTGTATCGTCTCCCCTGTATTGTGATAAGTATTGCATTGTCTCCCCTGTATTGTGATAAGTTTGGTATCGTCACCCCTGTATTGTGATAAGTATTGTGTCATCTCCCCTGTATTGTGATAAGTATCGTATCGTCTCCCTTGTATTGTGATAAGTATCATGTCATCTCCCCTGTATTGTGATAAGTATTGCATCGTCTCCCCTGTATTGTGATAAGTATAGTATCATCTCACCTGTATTGTGATAAGTATTGCATCGTCTCCCCTGTATTGTGATAAGTATTGCATCGTCTCCCCTGTATTGTGATAAGTATTGCATCGTCTCCCCTGTATTGTGATAAGTATAGTATCATCTCCCCTGTATTGTGATAAGTATTGCATCGTCTCCCCTGTATGGTGATAAGTATAGTATCATCTCCCCTGTATTGTGATAAGTATTGCATCGTCTCCCCTGTATTGTGATAAGTATTGTGTCATCTCCCCTGTATTGTGATAAGTATCGTATCGTCTCCCTTGTATTGTGATAAGTATCATGTCATCTCCCCTGTATTGTGATAAGTATTGCATCGTCTCCCCTGTATTGAGATAAGTATTGCATCGTCTCCCCTGTATTGAGATAAGTATTGCATCGTCTCCCCTGTATTGTGATAAGTATTGTATCGTCTCCCCTGTATTGTGATAAGTATTGCATCGTCTCCCCTGTATTGTGATAAGTATCATGTCATCTCCCCTGTATTGTGATAAGTATTGCATCGTCTCCCCTGTATTGAGATAAGTATTGCATCGTCTCCCCTGTATTGAGATAAGTATTGCATTGTCTCCCCGTATTGTGATGAGTATTGTATCGTCTCCCCTGTATTGTGATAAGTATTGCATCGTCTCCCCTGTATTGTGATAAGTATTGCATCGTCTCCCCGTATTGTGATAAGTATTGCATCGTCTCCCCTGTATGGTGATAAGTATTGCGTCGTCTCCCCTGTATTGAGATAAGTATTGCATCGTCTCCCCTGTATTGAGATAAGTATTGCATCGTCTCCCCTGTATTGTGATAAGTATTGTATCGTCTCCCCTGTATTGTGATAAGTATTGTGCCATCTCCCCTGTATTGTGATAAGTATCGTATCGTCTCCCCTGTATTGTGATAAGTATCATGTCATCTCCCCTGTATTGTGATAAGTATTGCGTCGTCTCCCCTGTATTGTGATAAGTATTGTATCGTCTCCCTTGTATTGTGATAAGTATTGTGTCATCTCCCCTGTATTGTGATAAGTATCGTATCGTCTCCCTTGTATTGTGATAAGTATCATGTCTAGAGCTGAAACGATTCCTCGAGTACCTCGAATAATTCGAGTACAAAAAATCCTCGAGTCACATTCTCTGCCTCGAGGATTCGTTTAATTCATATTTAATTAATTCATGGCTTTGCAATCGCCCGGGGTCATGTTTCACCCGGACCGAAATAAGTGACGCACATGCCCACTGGACTGAATGCACACGCGAGTAGCGAATATAACTTAACTTTCTCTTAAGCCATGGCGGATAACTTGAACCCCGGTGGAGTGCGAAAAAGACAGAAAATGTCAAAGTTGTGGAACCATTTTTCACGTCGTAAGGTGGAAAACGTAGTCCAGTATAATTATAAATACTGTAAAATGGATTTAGCCTAGCACAACACCACATCCTCCGTGCTGCAGCACCTGTAAATGTCACTTCTGCAAGCGGACTCGGAGCCTCTACAAGATAATGCTTTTTAGTCTGTTTTTCTATATATTCTGCGGACTCTGCGACTTTTTCGTTTGTAGCACTCAGTTTCAGCTCACACCGTACATCTGGTAGCAACACATCGGACTTAAAATGTGCTAAAAATAGCAGTTTTTACACAACACGTCGGACTTTTTATTGTGTTATTGATGTCTGTTGTCCCTCGGGGTTTCTGCAGGAGGACACGGGTATTTATGAGTGGCGGAGGAAAACGAAAGAAAGTAAATAAATGTTTTGTGATCAGTATAATTTGACAAAACCACAGCAAACATGCTTTTGGCAATCCTTGTTAGTGTGAGAAAAAAAGTGTGGAAATTAAAACGGACGTCCGTTAATAGGGAAACAGCCGGCGAGCTGTTTGCGCCGTGAGCGGTTCTGGTTCTGTTTGGGCCGCAGCCGCTCGCAGCGTTATCCTCCTAGTTTTTGTCTGACTTGCAGGCTAGCAGATTCTCGCACGAGGGGAAAATTGGCTCAGGTTTACTTATTTTTTGCACAGGCATTTGTTTACTGTGAAGTAAAGTTGAAGTGCTGAAGTTATGCAAACTAATTTTGAATAAAACTTGAATAACTGGCAATTGCTTGCTCATTTTAAGAGGTCTTTCATAATTATAACATGCTATTTGATATCAAATCACTTTTATTGTCACGTCACATGTGCAGGTACAATGGTACAGTACATGCGAGTGAAATTCTTGTGTGCGAGCTTCACAGCAATAGAGTTGTGCAAAAATACAGTAATGTAAAAACAAGTAAAATATAAAAATGGCTAATCTAAGTATACAAATGAATAAAGTAAACAATAAGATAAGAGATATAAAATGTACAGAGGTTGGTATGTGCAAAACAGTGGCATTAATGTACAGTATGGAGCGTGTAATGTTGGAACTTGGTGGAGCTCGCGACGAGGCAGCCATACTCGGCGCCATCTTGGCTCATCAATATATGATATAAAGGTTTACAAACACAAAAGGGTAATTTATTAGAGTACTCGATTAATCGAAAAAAAGATTCGATAGAGTACTCGATTACAAAAATATTCGATAGCTGCAGCCCTAATCATGTCATCTCCCCTGTATTGTGATAAGTATTGCATCGTCTCCCCTGTATTGTGATAAGTAAAGTATCATCTCCCCTGTATTGTGATAAGTATGGTATCGTCACCCCTGTATTGTGATAAGTATTGTGTCATCTCCCCTGTATTGTGATAAGTATTGCATCGTCTCCCCTGTATTGTGATAAGTATAGTATCATCTCCCCTGTATTGTGATAAGTACGGTATTGTCTCCCTTGTATTGTGATAAGTATCATGTCATCTCCCCTGTATTGTGATAAGTATTGCATCGTCTCCCCTGTATTGTGATAAGTATTGTATCGTCTCCCCTGTATTGTGATAAGTATTGCATTGTCTCCCCTGTATTGTGATAAGTTTGGTATCGTCACCCCTGTATTGTGATAAGTATTGTGTCATCTCCCCTGTATTGTGATAAGTATCGTATCGTCTCCCTTGTATTGTGATAAGTATCATGTCATCTCCCCTGTATTGTGATAAGTATTGCATCGTCTCCCCTGTATTGTGATAAGTATAGTATCATCTCACCTGTATTGTGATAAGTATTGCATCGTCTCCCCTGTATTGTGATAAGTATTGCATCGTCTCCCCTGTATTGTGATAAGTATTGCATCGTCTCCCCTGTATTGTGATAAGTATAGTATCATCTCCCCTGTATTGTGATAAGTATTGCATCGTCTCCCCTGTATGGTGATAAGTATAGTATCATCTCCCCTGTATTGTGATAAGTATTGCATCGTCTCCCCTGTATTGTGATAAGTATTGTGTCATCTCCCCTGTATTGTGATAAGTATCGTATCGTCTCCCTTGTATTGTGATAAGTATCATGTCATCTCCCCTGTATTGTGATAAGTATTGCATCGTCTCCCCTGTATTGAGATAAGTATTGCATCGTCTCCCCTGTATTGAGATAAGTATTGCATCGTCTCCCCTGTATTGTGATAAGTATTGTATCGTCTCCCCTGTATTGTGATAAGTATTGCATCGTCTCCCCTGTATTGTGATAAGTATCATGTCATCTCCCCTGTATTGTGATAAGTATTGCATCGTCTCCCCTGTATTGAGATAAGTATTGCATCGTCTCCCCTGTATTGAGATAAGTATTGCATTGTCTCCCCGTATTGTGATAAGTATTGTATCGTCTCCCCTGTATTGTGATAAGTATTGCATCGTCTCCCCTGTATTGTGATAAGTATTGCATCGTCTCCCCGTATTGTCATAAGTATTGCATCGTCTCCCCTGTATGGTGATAAGTATAGTATCATCTCCCCTGTATTGTGATAAGTATTGCATCGTCTCCCCTGTATTGTGATAAGTATTGTGTCATCTCCCCTGTATTGTGATAAGTATCGTATCGTCTCCCTTGTATTGTGATAAGTATCATGTCATCTCCCCTGTATTGTGATAAGTATTGCATCGTCTCCCCTGTATTGAGATAAGTATTGCACCGTCTCCCCTGTATTGAGATAAGTATTGCATCGTCTCCCCTGTATTGTGATAAGTATTGTATCGTCTCCCCTGTATTGTGATAAGTATTGCATCGTCTCCCCTGTATTGAGATAAGTATTGCATCGTCTCCCCTGTATTGAGATAAGTATTGCATCGTCTCCCCTGTATTGTGATAAGTATTGTATCGTCTCCCCTGTATTGTGATAAGTATTGTGTCATCTCCCCTGTATTGTGATAAGTATCGTATCGTCTCCCTTGTATTGTGATAAGTATCATGTCATCCCCCCTGTATTGTGATAAGTATTGCATCGTCTCCCCTGTATTGAGATAAGTATTGCATCGTCTCCCCTGTATTGAGATAAGTATTGCATCGTCTCCCCGTATTGTGATAAGTATTGTATCGTCTCCCCTGTATTGTGATAAGTATTGCATCGTCTCCCCTGTATTGTGATAAGTATTGCATCGTCTCCCCGTATTGTGATAAGTATTGTATCGTCTCCCCTGTATTGTGATAAGTATCATGTCATCTCCCCTGTATTGTGATAAGTATTGCATCGTCTCCCCTGTATTGAGATAAGTATTGCATCGTCTCCCCTGTATTGAGATAAGTATAGTATCATCTCCCCTGTATTGTGATAAGTATAGTATCATCTCCCCTGTATTGTGATAAGTATTGCATCGTCTCCCCGTATTGTGATAAGTATTGTATCGTCTCCCCTGTATTGTGACAAGTATTGCATCGTCTCCCCGTATTGTGATAAGTATTGTATTGTCTCCCCTGTATTGTGATAAGTATTGCATCGTCTCCCCTGTATTGTGATAAGTATTGCATCGTCTCCCCGTATTGTGATAAGTATTGTATCGTCTCCCCTGTATTGAGATAAGTATTGCATCGTCTCCCCGTATTGTGATAAGTATTGTATTGTCTCCCCTGTATTGTGATAAGTATTGCATCGTCTCCCCTGTATTGTGATAAGTATTGCATCGTCTCCCCTGTATTGTGATAAGTATTGCATCGTCTCCCCTGTATTGTGATAAGTATTGCATCGTCTCCCCTGTATTGTGATAAGTATAGTATCATCTCCCCTGTATTGTGATAAGTATCATGTCATCTCCCCTGTATTGTGATAAGTATAGTATCATCTCCCCTGTATTGTGATAAGTATTGTATTGTCTCCCCTGTATTGTGATAAGTATTGCATCGTCTCCCCTGTATTGTGATAAGTATTGCATCGTCTCCCCTGTATTGTGATAAGTATAGTATCATCTCCCCTGTATTGTGATAAGTATCATGTCATCTCCCCTGTATTGTGATAAGTATAGTATCATCTCCCCTGTATTGTGATAAGTATAGTATCATCTCCCCTGTATTGTGACATATATTAATTGTTGGTTTTGCCCCACAGACAAAAGCTGGACGACTTAGGCAATCAGGTAAAGAAAAACTATCTGAAACAATCTCAGTAAACTTCAGACTTCATTCTAAAGTGTCTAAAATATTTCTAGTATAGCTTTCATACTATCTATCCAGATTAGTTTTATTTTGCTTTAGTTTTAGCCTCAATTGTACAAACAGCTTGTGAGTCCAGTCAAAATAATATTCTGTTTCTTCAGACTGAGGTTGTTCAAAAAGCATATCTTTTACACACAAACACAATTGATGTGAGGTGGGGCCTCATTTGTCAAGCTTGCTCACGCACAAAACAGGGTCGGAAAACTGCGTAAGCAACTTTCCACGTAAACTTTGGGATTCATGAAAGAAAACTTAGCGGAAAAATGTGCGCAACTTTAAGTTGACTAAGGACTTGGCTTACACACATGTTGGACATGGAGAGCACCTGCAGTGCTGCTGCTGAGAAGATACAATTATGAAATCCTGCAGCATTATCACTTGTACCGCTTCGTTTTCACACAGAACAAGACCCCCCACACGCACACACACACACGTGCGCACACGCACGCACACACACACACACACACACACACACACACACACACAGCCTGAAGCGTAGAATACGGAATGCAGAATATCAGCAGGGGGACAGATTGACAGAATGTCATGCATCTGTGACAGTGTGTGTGTGTGTGTGTGTGTGTGTGTGTGTGTGTGTGTGTGTGTGTGTGTGTGTGTGTGTGTGTGTGTCCTGTCACTGTGACCCGATTGATGATGCGCCCTGGCTACTTGGACAAGGGAGATCTCTGTTTGGCTGACTCGTTAGCGTGCGTGACTTTCACCCGGGAGTCTGGGGGTCGAATCTTGATTGGATCATTTTTTTATATCCACCACAGATCTCTCTGAAGAACTCAGCATTGACGGCTTCAGCAACGCTGTGCCACTCTGTGGATTTTCTCTTATTCGTCTCGTCTCGTCTCGTCTTCCTCCGCTTATCCGGGTCCGGGTCGCGGGGGCAGCATCCCAACTAGGGAGCTCCAGGCCGTCCTCTCCCCGGTCTTGTCCACCAGCTCCTCCGGCAGGACCCCAAGGCGTTCCCGGACCAGATTGGAGATGTAACCTCTCCAACGTGTCCTGGGTCGACCCGGGGGCCTTCTGCCGGCAGGACATGCCCGAAACACCTCCCCGGGGAGGCGTCCAGGAGGCATCCTGACCAGATGCCCAAACCACCTCAACTGGCTCCTTTCGATCCGGAGGAGCAGCGGTTCTACTCCGAGTCCCTCCCGAATGTCCGAGCTCCTCACCCTATCTCTAAGGCTGAGCCCGGCCACCCTACGGAGGAAACTCATTTCGGCCGCTTGTATCCGCGATCTCGTTCTTTCGGTCATTACCCAAAGCTCATGACCATAGGTGAGGATTGGGACGTAGATCGACCGGTAAATCGAGAGCCTGGCTTTCTGGCTCAGCTCCCTCTTCCCCACGACAGATCGGCTCAGCGTCCGCATCACTGCAGACGCCGAACCAATCCGCCTGTCGATCTCCCGATCCCTCCTACCCTCACTCGTGAACAAGACCCCGAGATACTTAAACTCCTCCACTTGAGGTAGGACCTCTCCCCCGACCCGGAGGTGGCAAGCCACCCTTTTCCGGTCGAGAACCATGGTCTCAGATTTGGAGGTGCTGATCCTCATCCCAGCCGCTTCACATTCGGCCGCGAACCTACCCAGCAAGAGCTGAAGGTCAGAGCTGGATGAAGCTAGGAGGACCACATCATCCGCAAAAAGCAGAGACGAGATTCTCCTGCCACCAAACTCGACACACTCCACACCACGGCTGCGTCTAGAAATTCTGTCCATAAAAGTGATGAACAGAACCGGTGACAAAGGGCAGCCCTGGCGGAGTCCAACCCTCACTGGGAACAGGTCCGACTTACTACCGGCTATGCGGACCAAACTCACACTCCTCTGGTAAAGGGACTGAATGGCCCTTAACAGAAAGCCACCCACCCCATACTCCTGGAGCGTCCCCCACAGGGTGCCCCTGGGGACACGGTCATAAGCCTTCTCCAAATCCACAAAACACATGTGGATTGGTTGGGCAAACTCCCATGCCCCCTCCATCACCCTTGCAAGGGTATAGAGCTGGTCCACAGTTCCACGGCCAGGACGAAAACCACATTGCTCCTCCTCTATCTGAGATTCAACTATCGATCGGACCCTCCTCTCCAGTACCTTGGCGTAGACCTTTCCAGGGAGGCTGAGGAGTGTGATCCCCCTATAGTTGGAACACACCCTCAGGTCACCCTTCTTAAAGATGGGGACCACCACCCCGGTCTGCCACTCCCTAGGAACTGCCCCCGATGACCACGCAATGTTGTAGAGACGTGTCAACCATGACAGCCCTACAACATCCATAGCCTTGAGATACCCAGGACGAACCTCATCCGCCCCCGGGGCTCCGCCGCTGTGTAGTTGTTTGACTACCTCAGCAACTTCTGCCCCCGAGATCGGACAGTCCATCCCCAGGCCTCCCAGCTCTGGTTCCTCCTCGGAATGCGCATTGGTGGGATTGAGGAGCTCCTCAAAGTATTCCTTCCACCGTCCGACTATAGCCTCAGTTGACGTCAGCAGCTCCCCATCCCCACTGTAAACAGTGTGAGCGAGTTGCTGCCTTCCTCTCCTGAGGCGCCGGACAGTTTGCCAGAACCTCTTTGGAGCCGATCGATAGTCTTTCTCCATGGCCTCACCAAACTCCTCCCACGCCCGAGATTTTGCCTCGGCAACTGCCACTGCTGCACCCCGCTTGGCTATCCGGTACCTGTCTGCTGCCTCCGGAGACCCACAGACCAGCCACGCCCTGTAGGCCTCCTTCTTCAGCCTGACGGCTCCCCGAACCTCTGGTGTCCACCAGCGGGTACGGGGGTTGCCACCACGACTGGCACCGGCCACCTTACGGCCACAGCTAGCAACAGCCGCCTCGACAATCGCAGAGTGGAACAAGGCCCACTCGGACTCAATGTCCCCCACTGCTCTCGGGACGTGGTCAAAGCTCTGCCGGAGGTGGGAGTTGAAGACCGTCTTGACAGGTTCTTCTGCCAGGCGTTCCCAGCAGACCCTCACTATGCGTTTGGGTCTGCCAGGTCTACGCGGCATGTTCCCTTGCCATCTGATCCAACTCACCACCAGGTGGTGATCAGTTGACAGCTCCGCCCCTCTCTTCACTCGGGTGTCCAAAACATACGGCCGCAGGTCAGATGATACGACTACAAAATCTATCATCGACCTGTGACCTAGGCTGCCCTGGTACCAAGTGTACCGGTGGGCATCCTTATGTTCGAACATGGTGTTCGTTATGGCCAAACTGCGGCTTGCACAGAAGTCCAATAACAAAACACCGCTCGAGTTCAGATTAGGTGGGCCGTTCCTCCCAATCACACCCCTCCAGGTCAAGCTGTCATTGCCCACGTGAGCATTGAAGTCCCCCAGCAGGACAATGGAGTCCCCTGATGGAGCACTATCTAGCACTTGTCCCAGGGACTCCAAAAAGGGTGGGTACTCTGAACTGATATTTGGCCCATAAGCACAAACAACAGTCAGGACCCGTTCCCCGACCCGAAGGCGCAAGGAAGCTACCCTCTTGTCCCCCGGGGTAAACCCCAACACACAGGCAGAGAGTCTCGGAGCTAACAAAAAGCCAACCCCAGCCCTCCGCCTCTCACCCGGAGCAACTCCAGCAAAGTAGAGTGTCCAACCCCTCTCCAGGTCTCGGGTTCCAGAGCCAATGCAATGTGTCGAGGTGAGTCCGACTATATCTAGCCGGTACCGCTCAACCTCTGCCACAAGCTCCGGCTCCTTCCCCGCCAGCGAGGTGACGTTCCATGTCCCAAAAACTAGTTTTCTTGTCCGGGGATTGGACCGCCAAGGCTCCCGCCTTGGTCTGCCACCCGATTCGCATTGCACCGGACCCTTCATGTTCCTCCTGCGGGTGGTGGGTCCACAGTTGGACGAGCCCATGTATCCGGTTCGGGCTGGGCCCGGCCGGGCCCCATGGGCGAAAGCCCGGCCACCAGGCGCTCGCTCACGGGCCCCAACCCCAGGCCTGGCTCCAGGGTGGGACCCCGGTAACCCTCCGGGCCGGGTACTCCGACTCTTCATTTTAACCGCCATGAAAGATCCTTCGAACCGTTCTTTGTCTCACCCTTCACCTAAGACCAATTTGTCATGGGAGACCCTACCAGGGGCACTAAGTGCCCCAGACAACATAGCTCCTAGGATCATTAGGGCACTCAAACTCCTCCACCACGATAAGGTGACGGTTCAAGGATTTTCTCTTATTTGTTTTGCAAAAGCACTTCCTTTCATTTATCCACCTCACCCACTGGTACCTCAACTTCTGCTTGTGAAATAGCACTTCCTTGATCTGCCTTGATCTACGGTCGCCATGTCGTTGGCGGAGTGCTGCAACAGCCGGCTTATGTACATGCATGAGATCCACAAGGCACTTTGCATTGACCATTTATGGCAGTAAGTGGGCGTGGTGAGGGTGGGATGTGACTAAAATGCCGCTGAGAAACATTCTAGATAGTTTCTGATTTATGAAGCGGAGATTGCGTGCAGCTGTGCGTACTCCATGTTTGATAGATCACAAACCTACTTGGCGTAAGTACATTTTTTTTGCTGAGCTTAAGTACGTTTTAGTAAGGATTCTACGCGATGTTTGATAAATGAGACCCCTGATCTTTATAGAAAACCAACAGCAAGGTGAGCTGAGGCCTTTGCACCTGTTCAGGCATAAAGCACTGGAAGTTTCCTGTCATGACATGGATGGGTCAAGCTGAAGTTAATGTCTGGAGATGCTGCATTTGTCTAAACTGTGATTTAGGAAGGTGTTGCATAAATACAAATGCTAGAAGATGAGATGAAGGCAGACAGTAAACACACATTCAGTCCCACTCTGAAGCAGACACAAGCTTCCACGGGTTTACTGGAAGCAGCAACAGCACTGACAGCAGCTGTCAATTCATATCAGCTCAGTTGAGCTTCACTGCGTGAATCTCACACACACACACACACACACACACACACACACACACACACACACACACACACACAGATGTCCAAGGGTTAAATGACATTTTGATTCAACATGTTTACACAGAACCAACCAGCATTTATCCTCCCAGTCACCTCCCTCCTCTACTACATGTTTTCTGGTTTCACATCACCAGCTCGCGTCACCTCAGTTACTCATTAAAATCTGTGAATTTCAAGGATTAGATTATAGTTTTGATCCAAAAGAGTATTAATATGGGCTGAAAACCCTAGATTACTTCTGAGGTTTGCCAGAACTCGACAGCCTGCCAATATTCAACACGTTACCTTATTCAGTTTAACCGTCTGTGTCATCAATATGCTTTACTCTTTGTAGAGAACTATGGGAGCCTGGATGGACAATCAGGAAGTCCCTAAAACCAAAAGTGACTTTTCCAAGAGTGTCAAGGCTCGCAATAAAAACCGTATGGAACAATATTGCTGCACAACAGACGACATGGGGGACTTTAGATGGCAGGCAGAAGACTTGAAAAATTAGAAAACGCTTATAAAAGTGAATAATGAAAAAACTTTCGATCTAATTTTTTCGTCTAAGAAATTTTTTAAGTGCATATCATTTTTTATGCATTCAAAACCGAAAGGCCAGCAGGGTTTTGTGCACGTTACGACTGGGTGCATGGAGGTCTTCAGGATGTTTAGTGAGGTGTGGAGTCGAGAACATGAAGGAGACGCAATGAGGCGGCCAGACGAACCCAGGAGGGGGCCGTTATTACTGGAGGAAGAATAATCAGTGTTGGGCAAGTTACTTCAAAGCTGTGATGCATTATTTATTACTTGTTACCCTCATTTTAAAGTAATTCATGACATTACAATATTACTGATTTTAAAATGTAATGCATTACACTACTTTTGCATTACTTTAAGTTACTTTCACCAGAACAACTTCAGTATGAATCTGGTCATGTGACGCTCAGTGAGCTCATGACATATATGTGGAAGGTGATGTGGTGTCTGAGCTAGGATTGCTGTTAAAATCAGTCAGATATAATAACAGTGCTTTAAAATGACTGTTTATTAAATAAAAGCAACAACAATCTGTACTCTCAGCATGCTGCCATCTTATATTACCTGAGCAGGGAGTGAGGTGGTGGGGGCTCCAAGCCTATATTTGCCTTGGTCCCCGAATGCCTTGATCAGAATCAGAATCAGAATCAGAAAAGGTTTATTGCCATTGTCAGTGAACAAGCAGTTCACAAACTAGGAACTTGTTTCGGTACTAATGTGCTACATATAACATGAATAATAAATTTCAGAAATAGAATAAGTAGAATAAAATATAATAAAACTAGCATAAAACATTCAGCTATAAAAAGGCAGGTAATGGTAATAAGGCCGGTAACGTGACGTTGTGTCGAGTACAGAAGACGAACATGGTTGTGTATTTATAAGCTGTTCACAAGTCTAACGGCAGATGGAAAGAAGCTGTTCTTATGGCGGGAGGTTCTGGTCTGGATGGACCGTAACCTCCTGCCCGAGGGAAGCGGCTCGAAAAGTCTGTGACCCAGGTGAGAAGGGTCAGCTGCTATCCGGCCTGCACGCCCCCGAGTTCTGGAGACGTACAGGTCCTGGAGAGATGGAAGGCTGCAGCCAATCACCTTCTCAGCAGAGCGCACAATGCGCTGCAGTCTGTGTTTGTCCCTCACCGTGGCTCCAGCGTACCACACAGCGATGGAGGAGGTGAGGATGGACTCAATGATGGCCGTGTAAAACTGCACCATCATCTAGGCTGGCAGCTTGGCCTTTTTCAACTGCCGCAGAAAGTACGTCCTCTGCTGGGCCTTTTTGAGCAGGGAGCTGATGGATGGCTCCCACCTAAGGTCATGTGTGATGGTGGTTCCGAGGAAGCGGACGGAGTCCACAGTGGTGACGGTGGTGTCCGTCAGGACGAGGGAGAGAGATGGGGCTGTGACTTTCCTGAAGTCCACAATCATCTCCACTGTCTTCTGAGCATTGAGCTCCAGGTTGTTCCTGCTGCACCAGTACACCAGCCGTCCCACCTCGATACGGCCCTGGATGTGGGACTGACTTCTGGGGTGATCTGACTCTATCACATGTATAAATATTAAATGCTTATATATTATTGCTTTTCACTGGTAAAAGTGTGTGTTGGGGATAAATCTACCTACTTTTTTTTCTTTTTTTCTTGATTTTATGTGAATAATTTCCGGCCTTTTCTCTCTAACCTTCCTGCATGCTGCATGTTTTCCCCGTCTTCCAGAAAAACTGTAAACTAGACTTCCTACTTTCTAACTGATCAGCCAAAGGCATCTACCGAACCAGCAGCAATGAGCTGAAATCACCGGGGCACAGATTATGAACTCAGCTGAAAAGTACATGAAGTACCAGAGAATATGGGCTGCTATAAACGATCACAAACGAATGACTTTGTTTTGGTGGAGCGGTTTTGTGAATATAACAGCGGCCGCGCGCAGGACGCAGCTGGAGTATTTGAGCCGTTACCGCTGCGTCCTCTCTGCTTATAGAATGCCCGCAAAGCTGAGTCCATAAATGACGTCATATATGTGGATACCGGATCTTTTTTCAGGCTTCCCACAATTTGAATTTTTAGGAAATCCACATCTTGATTCTGGGTTTAAAAATGCATTGTAATTACCGCGTTACTGACAACTGTACCGAGTAAATATTACCATTTTCTTTCCCTGTAATGCCTTACATTACCACAATACAGCAAAAAGCAATGCATTACAGTAATTAATTACTTTTGTACCGCGTTACTCCCAACACTGACAATAATTTACATTCATCTGTGGTTCTGTGAGCAGAACAAATGCTAGCTGTTTGGTGAAGAGCTAATCAGGACAGGAAGTGAGAGAATAAAGCAACAAGTAGAGGTGGTTCACACTGGGAGGTGAAACAAGTCCTAAACATTATGCTAGAGATGCGAGGAGATGAGGGGAGTGTAGAGAAGGAGATGGCGGCAGAGCTGGAGTGTGTGTCTGTCTCTGAGGTTGCAGCTATCCAGAGGCTGGAGAGCTGATGAGATGTGTAATTAGGCAGATTTAAGGGCGATGGTGAACGCGCCCCAGTGGGCCGTGGATACAGCAGTCCAAGCGTGTTAAGGAGAGTCACAAAGTGCTGCACACGCTCTTCAGAGGAGAGCGGGGCATAAGAGCCAGTGCTGCAGAGGCAAAGACCTCCAGCATCAGCCGTCACGAGCCGTGTTTTACTTTCTCCTTCCACATTTGAAACCAAAATCCAACAACTTGATGAGAAACTGTTCGACTCCTCAGCTGAAGAACACATCGGTGACATGCATGAAATGTACATGCTTGTAAGTCAGGCTCAACTGTGGAGTTCAGATGTGTCACACGTGGAGCGTCATGATGTAAAGATGTCAGCATGAGTCATTAGAGGAGCTGGAAGTCCGATCAGGCCTCTGAGTGGGGTCACAGCGGTTAAGGATGAGAGCTGGAGCGTCTGCAGTCCTAATGCTTCTTCTGTAAACACTTCCTGTTTGTCATGTGACTGCACAAAGATGTGATTGAGCTTTAACATGAACAGACCTCCTTTGTTGCATTTATCTGAGTGTTTTCACCCTTTAAAGCATTAATGGATCCAAGTCCTGGTGTTTTCAGGGGAAGCAGCCAAGGTTCACACATCTTCTCTCGGATTCTTCCTCGGCATGCTGAACAAACGTGTGAAATGTGGCGTAGGCGAGGACATCATCCTGACGAGGTTAAAGAGGCTTTAACGAGCCGTGACACTAATACGAGAGAAGAGGTTGTTACGTGTGCCTGGACTCTCACGATTACTCCTTTATTGTCGAGGGCCGTATTTATGATCCAGTGAGCTGACTAAAGCCCACTGAGTTACATCTGTGGTGAAAGTTGACATCAAAGTCATGGAGGGTGAAAATTTGTCATGGCACACTTCCCCCTCGCCCTCGGGGCATGTTTTAGCGGGATGGAGCTAGACTCCAGCTCTCACCCCCTCCCATCTGTTTTCCTGCCTCCCAACGCTCTGCCTCCTCATCCATTCTTATTGCTTTTTATTTGTTTAATTGGCCATCGGAGCAACAAGGTGGATGAGCTAAATCTGAGTTTAGTATTTAAAGCAACACTGATGACTTTTTACTACCTTAAGCTATTGCTTTCAAACTGGTTTCAGTGGTTCTTGAGCCAGAAACTCAAGAACCTTCACACTGGACAGCACGATGCAGACCACCTCAACCTAACAGCTTTGTGATTCAGGTAGGAACACTGGCAGCAGCTCTTTACTGTGCCAGTAGCTAATATAAAGACTAGCAAACCTCCAGTAAAAAGCACAAGACGAACAAAAAGAAGAATTTTGCTTTTCTTTTGCATCATGGTGGAGCCTGGAAGAAATGAGAGAGTAAAGTTTTTGGAGATGAGGCAAAGAGCTAAAACCAGAACAAACTTATCCACAGGTTTAAGGGAGCCAAATTTAATACTTTTTAAGACCTTTTTAAGGCCACTTTGACCAAATTTAAGCTATAATTTCCAGCTATTGCCTGGAACCGGTGCTAACCACATCGCGAACGTGAGATTAGCCATTCATTTACCATTAAACTTGCACTTTCCCATGGCACGAGCTCCCACTAGCTTAACCAGCTAATGTGCTCATCTAAAAATAGCCCCCTTTCACAACCAACTGAACGTGTACGGTTCCGCTTACGCCAACATCGTACACAAAAAATGCGGAACACTAACTAGATATTCACGAAAAGTTTATAGAAATAAAAGAATCTTGTTTATTGGGTCTTTGGTAATTTAAGACCTTTGGAAACTGTATTTAAGGATTATTGGTCATTTTTAAGGCCTTAAATTTGGAAAAGCAAATTTAAGACTTTTAAAGACTTTTTAAGGACCCGCAGATACTCTGTAAACATCTTATGACATCACAGACTGATGGTGACCTGGCTTTGTTGCCACTGGAATTGTAAAAATGTTATTTTTAATTTTTTGGTGCAACATGTGGATTTTTTTACTTTGTGGCTTATTTAGTATCAGTTGACTCGTGCTAGCATTAGCTCATTGCTAGCACTAGCTACAGCAGGGTCATTTATGACAGTTGTAATTCCATTTTAAACCAGTAGGAGGGAGGAGCAGGAAAAAGTTTAGTTTGAGTCATGCTTCAAACCAAAGGTGGGTCTCATCCCTGCTTCTTTTAGATGAGTGGTAACCAAACTTCTCAACACGTGCATCATTTGTTAGATCTCTTGCTAGTAAAAATGTAACCATGATGGGCCAAAGATCAAATCACACCGAGGCCAGCAAACAAGCCGAACTTGGAATGATGCTTCCTTATGTCACCACACCTGATTCAGATGGTTAAATTAGTTGTTCAGCACGTCCTTGGGCTGTTTTTGGTATTTTCACAGTTGCTGTGTTTCAGACGCTGGTCTTGCTTCCCCACTTGTTTTAGTTAGTTAGGTTCAGAGCAAATTAGCTACTGTATGGAGTCTCATTGGAGGAGTTTCAACATGATCCAACTCAATAACCATGTGCATGCTTTAGGCCTGCCCTAGACACCCTACTGTGGTCAGGTTTGTTTTACACTCAGGGATGCAGGAGGCACACAAACATCAGTAGGTAGTGAGGAGCTTCTAGCTAAAAAACAAACCAAGGGCTAACATGGATGATCAACAAGTTACATTACCTCGCTGACATTCAGGCAGAAAACAGTGTAGAGTTTAAATAGCTCATGAATGGCTCAAGTAGGGGAGACAGACTGGGTGTTTCTCAATGTCGAGGCACCTGGCCTTGCGAGGCGATGTCTTGCGAGGCCAGGCGCCTTGCTTACGAGGGCACTGTCCTTCCTTGGTCAAAGAAAACAGTTAAATGGAACAGACTTGCATCACGTGAACATTGGAACACGTCTTGGCAGCTCCCGATGATTTATCTCCCAGGTAACCGGGGCGGGGCCCGGCTTCCAATGTTCATGTTCTACTGAGGCGTGCGTTCTCCGTTTGTTAGCCGTTTAGCTAGCTGAGCAAGGATCCACGAGAGGTGTCTTGTAGCCTAGCCTTGGCCCAAAATTACCCAGAATACACTGCAGTATTTTCAAAAGGATGGCGGATCAGAAGCTGGCAGCTACTTCAGGGGTGAATTTGAAGTTTAAAAGTAAGTCAGCTAATTTAAAATGTTTTTTAGATCCAAAGAAGTTATCTATGGTTGGTTAGTTGCTTAGTAGTTGCAGCTTCGGTGGCTAGCGGGTAGTAACTCACTTATATTTTTAGTTTAATAAACAAATACACAATTTAAAATGTAAAAGGTTTATTATATATCTATATTGAAACTAATACATATAAAATATAACGTTATCTCCCGTGTCACGTGACGTTACGTGACCGCCGTGGAAGCCGCGGTCACGTGATGCAAGTCTGTTCCATTTAACCGTTTTCTTTGACCAAGGAAAGACCGTGTCCTCGTAAGCAAGGCTCCAGGCCTCGCACGACATCGCCTCGCAAGACCAGGCGCCTCAACACTGAGAAACATCCGCTGTGTTAACTAGCTCAGGATCAGAGCACAGAACCGTCTTCCTGGTAGTCCTGCTCCCAGAAAATCTGACCAATCAGCCGACTGAATGTTCTCACCTGGTTTGTAGTGACACATTTTTTTCTTAGCAGTTTTCTCTTTGTGAAAAAAAACACCAAACTATTGAAAAATGACGCAACTGTGAACTGATTCAAACTAAACAGTAGGTGTAAAAACCTCCTTAAATCATCTGTTGATTCAAACCAGGTGCGTTGGAGCAGGGAAACGTCTAAAAGACTGCTCACCTCTGCTCCACGTGCTGCACCAGAGCAACACCTGTACTTCAAATATTTGCTTTAACTGTTGGATCTGATAGTAAACATCTCACAAACTGCTGGGCGGGTTTTAATAATCAGTGAGTGTTAATATGCAACATTAGTCATTTCAGCTCAAGATGGCCGCCACGGCACACTGACATTAAAAGTAACAATGGCATCCAAGCAGTCACCTGCAAAGAGCTAACACATACAGATCGTATCCATCTTTTATTCCCAAGGGCATCAGAATCCGAATTTCACAAAACGGAACATGTTTCTTTTTATTTACCTCTTTTTTAACAAAAAATATCACAAATAAAGTCCGCTTTCCATCCAATCCCCTTGCCCCTCTCCCTCTTATGTGCCACACAACAGCAAATGTTAATAGAAAGGTCCAAAGTTAATCCCCTTGTCGCTGGGATTAAAGAGGACGGACTCAGAGAGCGTTTGTCAAAGGGAGAAAGAGGATGAAAGGGGAAAGAGATGGGTGAGAAAAAGAGAGAAATCTAGCACGTGGACAATAATTGGAAGCTGCTTTAATCCTTTCCTGGTCTTATTTTATATCTGAGCATATAGTGCAGTCGCACACATGCAGAGGGGACGCATCACACCATCACAGAGGAAAGCCTCACTGAAACCCTGAACCTAATTATGTGTGCTGAGCATGATTTAATAACAGATTATTGTGTGCTAATTCATAACAACTAAATTGTTAATGCAAAAGGCTGTTTGGGTCGCATCAAACCTCAGAGAAAGACGCTTTAACTCCCTGATCAAACCCTGCTGCAGTAGCATGTCAGGCAGTCAGGATCCACTGTTTCTGTCTGCTCTCAGCTAATTAAACTTTCATTAAGTACATTTCTGCTGCAGTGTGACACGGAGCTGCAGATGGTTGGACAGAGATACAGAACTACAGGTGTGATGTCATAGCACAGACCAGGAAGTACAGTGACTACACGATGATGCAGAGGAGACTGTTGTGCTGTGTGTGTGTGTGTGTGTGTGTGTGTGTGTGTGTGTGTGTGTGTGTGTCAGATGGATTTGCAGATTATTCAGCTGCATTAACTAAATTAATTAGATAAGAGGGTTTTCCTCGTGAATTACTTGTGAGGACGGGATTACAATAAAAACTGTTCGTGCCCATGGAGCAGATCCTGAACAAACATCATCAGACGGCTGAGCCGAGATGTTTAATGTTCTGACTTTCACTCCTAACTGGAGCATCTCACAAACATCTTCAAAGTTTAAGCTTTCCAGTTTTCGGTCAAAACCTGAAATGCACCGATCAGAGTTCTGCAGGCCGATTCCAACTCTCATCTAATTCTGATTCTGATATCAAACGAAAAGCAACAGCACATAAAAACTGTGTTTTCCTTACTTTTTGGGGTAAATTGAAAGTGTGCGTGGTCATGTTATGTTACATTTATGTAATTGAAAGAAACGTGGTCGATTCTGAAGCCGGAAAAGTTGCTACAGTACGTTGCCATGGTGATGTTCTGTCCAGCTGGTCCAGTAGAGCTGTGGCAGTAGCGCGTTCCCAGGACTCCGACGCCGCAGGTCTCGGACGGCTTTGTCTGGGCTGTTAGCTTCGTAAGTAACGTTGGTTACGTGATGGTTTGTGAAGCCGAAAACAGGTTCATGGAGGCGCAGCTGGTCGTTTCACCGCATTCAAATGAGGATATCTGTCATTAGTGCCAGAGCTTATTTGAGCCTGTCTTATTTTGAAAGGACGCATTCCGGTAACTGTCTGCTAGGATCCGGCAACTCAATCGTTAAGCCAACTTTTTAGCTAGCAAGCCTTTAGTTTAGCGCCAATGTTCGAAGTATAAAGCAAGAAAATCAGTGGCAGAAGTGGCGGTAGGCTATTTGGATCTGTGTGCCGTCTGCATCCGAAAATGTCCCGGCTGCGCAGTAGAAACGCTGACTCTCAGTGAGCACAGCCCACTGTGTGTGTGTGTGTGTGTGTGTGTGTGTGTGTGTGTGTGTGTGTAGAATGAAAATTATTAAAGCTGAATTTACATTATTATGTACACACCACACACATTTATGCTTCTGAGATGATTACAATCACCGTCACATGACTAAACAATTACACATCACCCCACCACCACCCTCTGAAACAGGCAAACAAATGGAGACAAGATGGAAAAAATATCGGTTGTTAATATTGGCCCGTTGTTATTTATCGAACCGATACCAATATGTTAAAAAATGACAAACATCGGCTGATACCGATATTGATGCCAATTTATTGTCCATCCCTAATGTTTAGTTAATATTCTTCAGGTTATCAGAGATTTGTTCTGGTAAAAAAAAATTCTCCTTTATGATTTAGATTGCAGCTCACCGTTTTATTTGATTTTCTACCATAAAACCAGAATTTCAACTTAACATTTTGAGACAATCATTTCTACGTTGACTGAATTTGTTTAAAAGACAATATTTGGAAGCAGAATTCAGTAATATTAACTATTTATTATTAGGGACATGGACGTAAATTTTGGGGGGGACGGGGGGACATGTCCCCTCCACTTTTTCCAAAGTCGTGTTTTGACCCCTGCACTTTTTACCATCCAAAAACAATATAACGCTATATTGAATTGACACTGGTTGAGCTCTGGGACCAAGCAGAAAACAACCGTTTGTATTGAAGCCTGTTTCCCATTAGAACATACTGTAAAGATATTATTATTATACTATTATTCAAAGTATTGTCATTATTGCAGTGCACATTTTAAATTACTAAAATTTGAATTTATATTTGTTATCAGGTTGAAAATGAGGATTTTCATGAAGTAAATGAAACCTAATATTTATTTTTAACATGTAGCTTAGGCACTCCTCCATTAGGTAACCTTTGACACCTTTGACTTTAATCTGAAACACTTCACAGATTAATAATGTTGAATCTTCCCGATTCAGTGAACTGGGAATAGAAATTGGCTTGTTAGGCTGTTTGATTGTTTCAGCGTTCCTTAAGTATGTTTCTGTTTAAAAGGTATGAAATACTAATGTCTGACTGATTCTAGATAGCGTCATGGAAAGCCACCATTTGGAGAAATAGCTTTTATGCCCATCATGCCCAAAATGTACTGCTGCCATTTTAAAACAGGTCCAATCTCAAGCAGAATAGATTTTTATCACCCCCTTGGTTGAGTAAGGCTCCACCCCCAAATACCTGTTTAAAAAATGCACCTAAAGGAGGCATCGCCTGGCAGAGTAAGAGATTGGCGCTGAGGCAGTGACTGACACAGCCTTCCCTCAACCCCCCACGCTGAGAAACAAGCCGTTAACAAGCGCGCACACACACAAACACATAGAATAGAATAGAATAGAAAATAATAGAATAGAATACAATAGAATGCCTTTATTGTCACTATACAATTGTAAAATGAGATACAGAGCATCTCCTACTCAGTGTAAAAAACATGCTGGGGGGGGGGGGGGGGTACAGTTCTGCAGTGCTATATACTTATGGACAGTATTTGTGATATGTATATACAGTTATTGCACATAGAATTGGTATAAACAGTGGTGGTCAATAGAGGAAGTGGGAAGTGGGGGCTGTGTTATCGGTGCATGTGTGAGTTCAGGGTGTTATTGCTTTGGGGAACAAACTGTTTTTGAGTCTGTGGGTTTTTGTTTTAATGCACCTGTAGCGCTTCCCTGAGGGAAGCAGTCTGAACATGTTGAAGCCAGGGTGGGAGCTATCCTTGATGATATTTGCTGCCCTACTGAGGCAGCAGGAGGAATAAATGTCCATCAGGGAGGGGAGAAGGCAGCCGATGATCTTCTGTGCTGTCTTGACCACACTCTGAAGCCTCACCCTATCCGCCTTGGTGCAGCTGCCATACCATACCATGAAGCAGTAGGTTAGCAGGCTCTCAGTGGACGAGCAGTAGAAGGTCAGCAGCAGGTCGGAGTTCAGTTTGTACTTCCCGAGAACTCTCATGAAGTGCAACTGCTGTTGGGCCTTCTTGATGACCGCTGAGATGTTTTCCGCCCAGGAGATGTCAGCAGAGATGAGGACACCAAGGAACCGGAAAGTGTGGACCCTCTCCACACACTCCCCGTTGATGTAGAGGGGGGCCAAGACGGTGCTGTGCACATACTGCTCAGTTGGACGAGCAGAGAAGCCAGCAGGCTGCAGGATTTTCTTTCCAACTTGTTTTCTAGTAGAACGGTCGTCCTTTGGGTCTCCTCCCAGTTGGATGTGACCGGAACACCTCACCGGGGAGGTGTCCAGGTGGCATCCTAATCAGGTACCCGAGCCACCTCTGATGGGTATTTTTATAATTGTACCTTTTTGAGGCCTAAAAGATGCCCATTTTGTGTTATTAACACATCATGAATCTCTGTGTTTGCCAACTGTGGCTGTTCATGAAAGGTTGAGCAAGGATGTTGATTGTGGGTTTCCAACTGAAAACTGTACCTCTAACCTGAGAAGGCCCCGCCTTCTCCCCCATCCTTTGCTGAATAAAGCCCCTGGGAAACTGAGGAGACTTGGGAGTAACGGGGGAAAAGCCTCGGAGGAGGTGTTTCCCTGCGTTAACTCTCCTTTATTTTGGGGACTCAGGGTAAAATGTCTTCTATGTTGTCAAGAGTGTTATTTCAGGTTCCATGGTTATGGAGATTAAATATTACCTAACATTAAATATTACCCAACATCTTGGTGGAGAATGCGGGCATGCAGAGCTGTTGAGCTGAAGGCTTTCCCCAGGAACAGAGGGGGGCTGGTTAGCTCCATGGATGGGTTTCCGCCCAGCTCTCGCATGACGATTCACGGACATTACAAATAATCTCTCCCTCTCTCTGTGTGTGTCGTCCTTTAAGGTAATATGGGATAAATCTAAAATTACCTATCAACCTCACCTGACTCTTCTAGATGTGGAGGAGCAGCGGGTCTACTCCGAGCCCCTCCCGGATGACCGAGCTTCTCACCCTATCTCTAAGGTAAAGCCCTGCCACCCTGCGAAATAAACTCATTTCGGTCGCTCTTGTACAGGGTATCTGCGGGTCCTTAAAAAGTCTTGAAAAGTCTTAAAAAGTCTTAAATTTGCTTTTTCAAATGTAAGGCCTTAAACATCCTTAAAAATGACGAAGAATCCTTAAATACAGTTTCCAAAGGTCTTAAATGACCAAAGACCCAACAAACAAGGTATTTTTATTTCTATAAAATTTTCGTGAATTGCTAGTTAGTGTTCAGCATTTTATGTGTATCATATTTGCGTAAGCGGAACCGTACACATTTGGTTGGTTGTGAAAGGGGACTATTTTTAGATGAGCACATTAGCTGGTTAAGCTAGTGGGAGCTTGCACCATGGGGAAGTGCAAGTTTAATGGTAACTGGATGGCTAATCCCACGTTCGCGACATGGTTAGCACCAGTTTCAGGCAATAGCTGGAAATTATAGCTTAAATTAAATTTTAAAAAATAGCTTAAATTTGGTCAAAGTGGCCTTAAAAAGGTCTTAAAAAGTCTTAAATTTAGCTCCCTTAAACCTGCAGATACCCTGTTGTAAATCAAGAGCTTCGCCTTCTGACTCAGCTCTCTCTTCACCACGACAGACCGGTACAACGCCCGCATCACTGCAGACCTAGCACCAATCCACCTATCCATCTCACACTCCAGTTTTCCCTCACTCGACAGTCTACAACACTGTTACACACTAAATTATAGTATATCAGAAAAAAAGTTGATTTAGGGGTGACTTGCTGTAACTGTTGTTTACATAGATTTGAATGGATGTTTGCCAAGGCAAGAGAATCGTTAGCAGAGAATAACCAGCAGCAGCAAAATCTCCTACACATTTCTGCAGAAATAATCTTTAATACTCAAGAACGATGGAACAAACACCTCTAAATGAACACTAATGATCCAGTCTTCAACACAGCTTTATTAAATATTGCCGTATGACCCACCAAGTAAACATATATTTATTTTTGCATCATTTTTGTAACTGTGTACCATGAATGTATGAATCTAATCACACTATACCTCACAATAAGGGACTTTTTCAAAGGTTCAAGCACTCAGTTCCTGAACACTGACAGAAAATGGATAGAGGGTTTTTATTCATGTTTGGAGTGTTTATAGAGGCAGTTGAAGCCCACATGAGCACATCAGTATGAAAAATGTGAGTTTTGCACAATATGTCTGGTTTAAGAGCAGCTAGACCATAACAGCACAAGAGTAATCCTCTTCGATGCAATAAAAGGGTTTCAAATCGTATTAACAGACAAATTCACATAAATGAGACGAGTGACGCAAAATCATGACTTTGATGTCTTTAAAAAGGACTGTGTGTTTGGCCTGGAGCAGAGCAGTGTGTGTGTGCATGAGGGAGTGTGTGAGCATGAATGTGTGTGTGCACGAATTAAAAAGTAAAGTGCTAATGAGTGCAGACGGAGCTGCACTAACACAGATGTAATGACTAGCACAGTTGAGCAGCAAGGCTGTGAAGATTTTTAGCAGGTAAAATTAGAGCATCTCTCTCTCTCTCTCTCTCTCACACACACACACACACACACACACACACACACACACACACACACACACAATAAACAGTGAGACACAGGCTTAGGTACAAATAAACGAGCTCTCCGATTAGATCCAGTTTGAGGAAAGCTGGGAGGCTGGAAACAAAGACAGATAGATGGGAGAGGAAAACGAAGAGGAGTCAGAGTGGAAGGTGAGAATTTCTGGGCTTGGCAGCCAATCAATTGAAAGAATTACCCGCAACACAGCCAGAAAGGCTGGGTAATCAGCGTCTGAACAGGCGTGCTACCACAAGGTCAATCCCCGACACCAGGAGTCAGACAGCAGTGAGAAAAATCCAGGAAGTGCAGGTTAAATCCTCCAGGTTCTGATTCTCTCTGGTGAATGATGCCATCCAAAACAAACGTGTTAATCAGTGTGATTAAAGCAGATCAATAAAAGGATGTGTCTTCTATTGAAATTCACCATTGTTGTCCATCGATGCGAGTCAACACAATTAAAGATGGCTGCCACAGCTAAGCTTAGCCACCACCCAGCCAGCGATGTCTATAACTTTATCATATCTACAGATCTGGGGTGGAACGTTGGTCCCAAAGCAGTTGAGAGTCATCTCCGACACTTGGATCGTTGTTCAGATCTGAGGTGGTAACCCAGCTTTTATGGATCACAAGCAATATCCATTCATTCATTCATGTTCCTCATTTAGGGCGATGTGCTTCTGGTTCATGTTTGTTCATTTAAGAACAAAATAAACCCCGCCATACTAAATATTACAAGACTAATATTCAGGATTAAATGACTGAGGTTGAAGGAAGTTGAGAGAAGAGGCCAACGAGCTGCAGAGACACGTCTCCTGTGTGTGACGTGTCCAAATCTGAACTGAGTGTTACATCAGAGGATCAACAGCAGGACGCGCGCCGTTCTGACAGCCACACACAAACACACCAGTATATCCCTTTTCCTCAAGAAATCCTTCTAAAGGATGTTTTAAAACACAAACCGTCCAGGTTTTACGGTAAAACGAGTTCTAATTTAAGTCAGCCGTGATAATCTGTAATCTGGGTTCAACCTGATTATGGGTTGTTGCTCATTACAGCGAATTAAGAGGTAATTAATGGGAGTTACAATCAATTAAAGGTAAATTAGACGAGAAAGACAGGAAACAGTTCTTTTTATAGATACATGACAGGCATGAGAGCAGTTCTGTGGGGAAGTTACAGAACAGGGTTTAGTTTAGATCAGACTGAAGATCTAGTCATTCACACAGGGGATTTCTTTAAATAACTTCATGCTGTTTTTTGTTTTTTTTCCACATTTGTTGGGGAATTTCTTTTAGAGACTTAATAAAAGAATGAGAAAACATTTCATGGTTCAAGTCCATACCTTGAGCCCGTGCTTACAAGAGACGGGGGTGTAAACAGTGCTTCTCCTGCCCTTTGAAGCAAAAGTCTCAGGAAACTGTAGCTAAAAAGAACAACTTTTACGGCTGCCATAAAAACCTACTTCTCTGGCCCCACTGTCAGTTGGTAAGGGTCAAATAAGTAAGAGAGATCAAATGTATCCATTACACATTAAAGAGTTTTTCCAGCAGAAGTCTGAGAGAAATGCTGCACGAACAGTTATACCTAACTGAAGGTGCTACCGCTAGCTAGCTCTGTAGCTGGTTGCTGCAAATGCACAAAGATTATTATTTAAACAATCCTTTAAAAACTTTTGTGTGAGTGTCAATGGTCCCCCATTTTAAGACCAAGTTTATGGAACCAGGATTGGGACAATATTACATTTAACTTGTACCATGTTTTGTAACTGTGACTTTTGTTTTGTAGCATGTGATTCACATTTTGTAATATGTAACTTTTGTTTTGTATCACGTAACTTTTGTTATGTACCACGTAACTTTCATTTTGTAACACGTAACTTTTGTTTTGTTACACCTAACTTTAGTTTAGTAGCACGTAACTTTCGTTTTGTAACACGTAACTATTATAATGTACCACATCACTTTAGTTTTGTAATACGTAACTTTCATTTTGTAGCACGTAACTTTTGTTTTGTAGCATGTAATTCTTGTTTTGTAACACGTAACTTTTGTTTTGTAGTATGTAATTCTTGTTTTGTAACACGTAACTTTTGTTTTGTAGTATGTAATTCTTGTTTTGTCACACGCAACTATTATAATGTACCACATAACTTTTGTTTTGTAATACATAACTTTCGTTTTGTAACGCGTAACTTTCGTTTTGTAGCATGTAACTTTCGTTTTGTGACACGTAACTTTTGTTTTGTAGCATGTAATTCTTGTTTTGTAACATGTAACTTTTGTTTTGTAGCATGTAATTCTTGTTTTGTAACACGAAACTATTACCACATAACTTTTGTTTTGTAATACATAACTTTCGTTTTGTAACACGTAACTTTCGTTTTGTAGCACGTAACTTTTGTTTTGTAACACGTAACTATTATAATGTACCACATCACTTTTGTTTTGTAATACGTAACTTTCGTTTTGTAGCACGTAACTTTCATTTTGTAACACGTAACTTTTGTTTTGTAGCATGTAATTCTTGTTTTGTAACACGTAACTTTTGTTTTGTAGCATGTAATTCTTGTTTTGTAACACATAACTATTGTAATGTACCTCATAACTTTTGTTTTGCAATACGTAACTTTCGTTTTGTAACATGTAACTTTCGATTTGTAGCACGTAATTTTTGTTTTGTAACACATAACTTTTGTTTTGTGGCATGTAATTCTTGTTTTGTAACATGTAACTTTTGTTTTGTAGCATGTAATTCTTGTTTTGTAACACGTAACTATTACCACATAACTTTTGTTTTGTAATGCGTAACTTTCATTTTGTAACACGTAACTTTCTTTTTGTAGCACGAAACTTTAGTTTTGTAACACATAACTTTTGTTTTGTAACATGTAACTTTTGTTTTGTAGCATGTAATTCTTGTTTTGTAACACGTAACTATTACCACATAACTTTTATTTTGTAATACGTAACTTTTGTTTTGTAACACGTAACTTTCGTTTTGTAGCACGTAACTTTCGTTTTGTAACATGTAACTTTTGTTTTGCAACACGTAACTTACGTTTTGTAACACGTAACTTTCGTGTTGTAGCACGTAACTGTCATTTTGTAACACGTAACTTTCGTTTTGTAGCACGTAACTTTCGTTTTGTAACACGTAACTTTCGTTTTGTAACACGTGTTTTTCGCTTTGTAGCACGTAACTTTCATTTTGTAACACGTAACTTTTGTTTTGTAGCATGTAACTTTCGTTTTGTAACACGTAACTTTTGTTTTGTAGCATGTAATTCTCGTTTTGTAACACGCAACTATTGTAATGTACCATGTAACTTTTGTTTTGTAATACGTAACTTTCGTTTTGTAACACGTAACTTTCGTTTTGTAGCATACAATTCTCATTTTGCAACATGTAACTTTGGTACATGTCACAAAAAGAGAATTACAAGTTACAAGATTAAAGTTACAGTTACAAAACATGCTACAGGTTACAAAGCTTGGTTGTCCCCAATCCTAGTTCCATACATGTTCACATAGAAATGAACGCCTTGTGAGTCGATCTCCGTGGAAAAAAGCTCTGGCACTCCTGTTTCAGGAAGTAAAAGTGGGCCGGAGAAGACAACGGCAGGTTTTGGGATCTTATTACCTGAAATTTGGACATCTTGCCTCTGATTGGATAACAGCAACATGACTCTACCACTGACTCTGTTTCCTTTACAACATCGATGTTTTATCTCTACAAATAACACAAGCCTGAAGGAGTTCTGCCATGTTGTAGAGTTGCTAATGCTAACAGTTAGCTTCTACTAGCCAAGACGAGTAGAAGCCGAGACTACAGAGACTACTTCTCTATCTGGTAATTCGTACATCTACCTAGAACATAATAACCTAACAACAAAACAATAAAAACACATAATCTTAACTCGTATACCGGCCTCTGGAATGAACCCTTTGAGCTGATTGTACCTTGTTTTACCATGTTCTGATCTGATTGCTCCAATAACTGTTATGACATGACGTCTGATATTTATTATATAAAACAGCAGAAGACAGGAGGTCAGAGAGAAGAGAAATCCCATAAACTGAGACAGAAACTCTTCTATAAGCAGACATCGTGGATCTATTAGTTCAGACTGGAGCAGGAGAAGGTGTGTGTGTGTGTGTGTGTGTGTGTGTGTGTGTGTGTGTGTGTGTGTGTGTGTGTGTGTGTGTGTGTGTGTGTGTGTGTGTGTGTGTGTGTTTAAGATGGGGGCAATTTCACCCAATTTGTCTGGCCTCTAATGTGTTTGTCTGTGGCCGGCGGGTGAGCCCGGGTGGTTTCATATTCAAACGCTCCCATCTCAGATTAAACCATAACAACCTGTGATCAGCTCTGTCAAAGACAGCCCGGTCCAATCAAATCACCTCAATCCTCTAAAATCAACACAGCAGCAGACACACAGATTGTCTCTATGTCCACGCCAATATCTCTGTAGATGATGCCATTTTAGTTCTGCTCACTGAACCAATAATTGCATGAAGCCAATTAAATATTCTGCAAAGACTCTTTGAACAAATTTTTGCTTTTATACCAAAACAATATCTACTGACATACTTTTAAAACCTCCAAAATACGGTATATTAAAGCTATAAACACCAATGGAAATGGAAATACAGGCAGCAAACTGGTTCCCTCTGTTTCAAGTCCTCGGAATCGTCATTTTTGCAAATGATTCCCTAATCAATTCCGGTCGGGCGGGTCAGAGCAAACGATGTCACCACACATGCTGCGTAGCTTCCATATGCTATGTTGCCTAGCTTAATAGTTTACCCCTACTTCACACTGGAAGCCTCAGCGGTGCAGAACGGTTTACTCCTGAGTTTCGCTGCGTGCCTATACACACCGGGAGAATCTCAGACGCAGAGCGGCTTCTCTGCCGTGCTCCTCGCTGGACTCGAAAGATCACAAATTCCCCGAAGGTCGTGGTTTGTTGACGTCTTCCGTCATTAAACCAAAAAGAAGGGGATCACGTTTGATATCGCTTTTGATGGCATATATGATGTTGTTCCTCCCAGCAAACATTCGGACGTTTCATGACCGCTGAAACAACGTCAGACCGACACTGTCATGGTCTGCATCTGACCCCTCCTTTTTGTACCTCCTGGTATCCTCCATCCCTCTCCAGATTCCCTTTTGTGTCTCATAGCGCCCTCATGTGTCCTTGTCTTCATCTCAGTCATGTGTCTTATGTTGTAACCTGTAAGATTATTCCTCCCAGGTCCCGTGTCATCTCATTCCTCCCCAGCCCCTCCAGGTCTTCATTCACATTCTGTGTCCTTATAGCCCCCAGCCTCTCAGTCCCCTGCTCAGTGTGTGTGTGTGTGTGTGTGTGTGTGTGTGTGTGTTAGTCCTTCCCGCAGCCTTTAGGTTTAGTTTTGTGTGCTAGAGTTCTTAGGTTTATTTGGCCCTCCTCAGATTCTGTTTTCCCATTTTGGTAATTACATTCACCTGTCTTCCCTCCAGCCCTCACTCCACACTCCTGCTGCCAATTTCCCTAATTGACTCCTTCCTGTTATTTAAGCCCTGTCTTGTCTTTGTCTGGTGTCGGTCCATTGTATGTGTTTGTATTCTGTCAGTGTTTGCTCGTGCTCTCGGTGAGCTTGTTTCTCCAGCGTTGGAGTTGTGGACTTGAGGCTCGCTGCCTGGATTTACTTTTGTTTCCTCCACCAAATAAAGGGATTTTTACTTTACACCATCTCCTGCCTCGTGTCATCCTGGGTAATCTGCATTTTGGGTTCTAAACATCCCCACATCCTGACAGACACATTTCTTCATGGCTGAAAAATAGTTCCAAAATAAAAGTTCAACCGTCTTTTCTGGCCGTGACATCAACGTCTTTCAGCGCGTCTCGTTTGGACGTTTTGGCTTCTTATAACTGTTTTCATGTAAAAAATTGTATCATTACTGTAAAAAATAACATTATTAAAATAAAAATAATTACTAAAAATAAAAATTTCCACATGCCACCTGAGACTTAATGTCGTATGTCCCAGCCTAGTAGGGCTGTAGCGACGCATCGATGACGTCGACGGCTCGATTCTAAAAATTTGTCGACGTCAGATCCGGAAGTAGACGCACCGCGCCCACTTGTTGCATCCCCAGGAGTTTGTAAATAGAGGAGGAATCTGCCTGTTTTTCTTCTAGTTCGCCCTCTTCTCCGCCTTCACTAACATCTCCGCCAAATACCGAAGACCCGGAACAATGTCCGTCCACTACTAGATTATTTTCCTGTTTTGCCTGCCTTCGTCTCCCGGCAACGGACAACAACTTCCGGGGTCAGATGCGCTGCTTCGTGTCTACCGCAGATGTAGAAAATCACCGGGAGCGCTTCTCCCTTCATTAAGGAGCTTCTTTCAGACATTAGGAGAGCTGTTTTGGTGGTAGCAGTCTCTCCTCCGTGCTGGTCTGTTTGCTGCTGGGTGTTTTTGGTTTATTTAAACGTGGTAACTTGAACTTAACGTTGGTAAAGCTACTGTTAGCATCTTCGCTAACAGCTTCTTGCGTTTGGATAAGCTGTTACGTTTTGGTTTAGAGTTCATCTTTTTTGTGGTGCAGATCTCCCTTTTATTACATTTAGAGTGTTGTGGGTTTTCGGTTAAGTTTAAAATATCACCTTGAGTTTGGTTTAACCACCCAGTTTAGAGTTTGGATCCCTACTTATTTGTACTTTGTTTTAATTCCCCACAGGCAGAATTAGTTTTATTATTCCCAACCTGTGGATGGAAAGATTTTTGTTGTTGTAAATAAACCTGATCATCATTTTAACTTTTAAATCCCGTTATTGTCCCTTCCTTTTTGCACACGAGCCAAACTCCCCAGGAAGGTTCGTAACACCACTCCCCTCCCGCACATAAGTGACCAAAACAAAGCAGCATGGAGACACTCCATCTTCTACCACCTCTCAGGCAGCAGCCTGCACTCCCAAGTTCTACACGTCACCAGAACATAACCAACCGCAACACAATAAAAGCAGTGTTATACAAAATGGAAGGTCTGTAGTGTTTATTCTCTTACAGTAACAATTTATCAATTTTTTTGAGGAATTTATTTGAGATTTTCTGGTTTTTGTTAATTGTGCAATAGAAAAATAATCATTAGATTAATTTTCTAAATAGTCATTAGAATAGTCGACTATTCGATAAAATAATCGTCAGAATAATCGTTTTAAAAATAATCGTTTACCCCCAGCCCTACAGCCTAGATTCAAGCCCAGGTCCTCGGCATGTGCCTTAGCAGTTCAACTATTTCTTTCTGTCAGCGCGCCCCAAGGCAGCTGTGGCTTCATCGTAGCTCATCATCATCAGTGTGTGAATGTGTGTGTGAATGGATGAATGATACACTGTAGTGTAAAGCGCTTTGGAGTCCTTACTCTGAGAGGCGCTATACAAGCGCGGGTCATTTATCATTAATCTTTGACATGTGCAGGTTGTCGCCCGGTGCATGTATAGTTACAGCTGATTCACAGCATGCTCTACGCTCAACTACACATAACAAACTGTCAAAATAACGTAACCCCAGATAACTGTAGACATGTACAAATGTATCTGAATGGATTCTTAGGAAATGTTCACCTACATATTCTTTACCAATTTAAAGTGACGATGTGTAGTTTTTATCGTTAATCTCTGGAAATATCCAACAAAATCTTGTTGAAGATGAATTAAATGATGCCCAGTTGTTGAAAAATATTGGCAGCTTCGTAACATATAACCATAAAAATCTGGTCGAGATTACATGGGAGCGGGTCTAAGTCTCTGAGCGACGCCATATTGGATGCCATGTTTCCTTCTGTGGGAGCCCTTGAGGACAACACACATTTACTGATTTTTAACAAATGATTACAGAAATGTCACCATTAATAAATGTTGTTTTACACTTTTACCACTCATTGCCAGTGATGAGAGGGAGTCTGCTTGTTATTTTGCTGAAGTTTGCACTCCCCGGGCCTTTTGACCCTAATGGGCATCCATGGCCGTTTCTTCCTATGTGCAACCTATGCTGTTGCATAGGGCCACCAAGCCACTAGGGGCCCCCAAAGCTGCTGCGGTTGTGTGGATGGCGACACAAACTGGCTTTCATACTTTACCGTAACTCTTCAACAGTTTGCGCAATCAACAGATTCTGAAGGCTGAGACGATGTGTTTTC